>NC_135303.1:91988198-92045698 GCF_051311805.1 Agelaius phoeniceus | reverse complement strand
TTTTGCCAAGTCCTGAATACCATATTGATTATTCCCCCCTAAAAGTGGCATGAATATGCAGGATGCATGAATATTTTCAGTAAGTTTAGAATTTCTTCAGGACATACACAAGAGCTCTGCGTGTCTTAGAGCGAGTCTTTAATTTCAGATGCAGAAGGAGCCTCTGGAGCACTGAAAGTCTGCTGGTTCACATCTGCCTACATTTTAAAAAACGGATATAAATGCATATATCTATATATATTTATATACAGAAGACAGCAGCAACTTTTTGCTGTGGTCTTTGTGTCTGCAGACAGCGCTTCTCTCCAGCTGAAGATATTACTGGGTGTTTAGGCTGTGATGGACCAGTAGTGCTGCGGGCTTCACAGTATCAGGGGTGAGATGCAGAGCTTTTGGCAGATGTGGTGGGCTCTGCAAGGCACAGTGGTTGTCCAGGAATAGCAGGGATGAAGTGGACACAGAGAAAGAGGAGATGGTTTTACATTACATGGTCTGAAACTGCAGGTGTGGTCAGAGTTGTGGAGGGCACAAGCTGGGGACCAGGTGCAGGGAATTATATTCCCAGATCATCCATGCTCTGTGCTGGATAAATCAGCACATTGAGGTTGCTGAGTTGTCTGGGACTGCGTGGAATTTTTTTGTAGCTGCTTTTCAGAAAGCATCCTGAGAACTTCCTGGGGAAGGATTGCAGGAGGTGGCAGAGAATGAAGGGGTAACCTGGCTATGTCTGGCTTGTTTGGTTTTTGGTTGTTTTTTTTTTACAGTGAGGGCAAAGTGCATTTCTTTTGAGGAGGATAGGTTCAAAAATGTTAAAAATCCAGATGTTAAAAATTCAAATCTTAAGCTGCTCTGGTGGACGTAGAGCTGATAAAATGGCGGCACCGCAGGAGCTGAGGCTGTGCCAATGCCCAACCCTGGGGCCTCTGTTTTTCACAGTGCCGATTTTGAGCAATTTTGAGGTGTCCTTTGTGGGTGGGTGTTCACATTCCAGTTTAAGATAGCCATTTGTACCTTTATTCCAGAAAAACAATGTCTGTGCGCCTGATCTCGTGGAGAATAAGAGAGGCACCCAAAGCTTTCACTGAGGCCTTTTAAGTGGCCTGCAAATATTTCACCCTCTTTCCCCTTATTCAAGAGGCACAGTTTGATTTTCCTGAACAAACTAAAATAGCCTTTCATAAAGGAAATCTCTGTGTCCATACAGAAGGGTGGCAGAGCTTTCAGTCCTGCTGCTCTAAATGCTGCAGGTTTGTGTGCAGACAAGGCCCAGGAGAGTTATGGTGGAGCTATTAGGAGGGGAAGTGATTTTTTCTTAGACTGATTAAAATTCTTTGGGCTTTCTGTTTGTTTGTTTTTAAACACCTATTTAGCTTTTAATTAACATTTAAGAGAAGGGAAGCTGGTTAAATATTCAATACCTCCTCCCTTTCAATTAAGGTAGAACAGTACACAACGCGTGATGAGGCCTCTGGGAAGTATGGAAAAATGGAGAAGAGCAGGCTCCTGATTATCATTTTCAGGGGGACAGGAAAGGTGAAACCCATCTGATTATTACTGCTGTTAACAATAATAACATTGAGATTTTTTTTTTTTTTTTAACATCAGAAAGCAGTTTAGAAATGCAATTATTCTTTAAAACTGCGTGTCCTGTCTTTGGCCTTTAAATACCCCAATTTTTTGCACTCCCATTCTTTACTTATTTCAGGTGCAAGCATGGAGGATTTTCTAATACGCCTTTTCCAGTAGCTTAGTAGGGAGGCTGCAGACGCTGGGGAAGTTATTCTTCATGCTACATGCCCTTATCTTCATTTTGATGCAGTTCTTTCTGTCCCAGCGAGTCAGCAGCTTCAAACCCTGCAGCCCTGGGAGCTCAACCAAGCAAGGGATTACTGTCACCATACTCCAGTCTCTTCCCCTTTCCCTTCCTTCTCCTTGAAAAATCCAGTTATGTTCTGTCTGTGAGCTGGTTATCCCTCAAAATTGCACATAAAGCACACAGAAAAGGGTGCCTCAATGGAAAAAATGGGTTGGGAATATGCTAGTATTTGTAATTCAGCAAATTCAGCCTTCCTAAACTTAAATCCCGCCCCCTCTTTTGATTTAGTGTACCCTAATTTTCTGACAAAATATTTTGTTTTGATGGCCATCCAGTTTAAAAAAGGATCATGCTGGCTAAAAAAATCCCCCAACAAACCCATTTAACGTAGTGGAAACCCCTGAAACCACTGCCCAAAAGGTGATGTATTTTTAAGCCTGCTATTTCTTCTACTGTGGTGAGACAACTTACCTGTGGAAAATACTTTGCTTTTTTACCAAATATCCCACAAAAATGATTTTTTTTTGTTTAAATCACCATGTTACATAAATGAGTTTTTAAAATGGAATTGCTGGCACCAGATACCAGTTGTGTAAATGTATATTCCTGAATGAGTGGTTGCTTTTTGGCGCTTTTTTTTAAGGATTGAAGAGAGTGGAGATGCTAAAATGCAGAGCTATTGGATAGGTTTCATATGCTATAACTTCAAGGTTTACTGGATATAGGATTGCATCGATTTTTAAAAACAGAAAAAAATGTTTTGCAAAAAGATTTCTGACTGCATCTATTGCAAGACATTCCAATTCAACTTTAAAATTAGCCTATTGTGATGACACAATAATTTTTAAATTAACTGCTGTATGTTGTCTGATGACCTATTCAGTGCTCTGGATTTTTATTTAAAAAAAAGCAAAACCAAACAAAACATCAAAACCCATGGTATTTTCTCCATGAACCTCTCTTCTAATTACATAAGCATATGAATATATTTATATATATGTCTCTTGTGGTTACTTATCAGTCGAGTTAATGATGTGTATTTACTGGCTGGACTAAAACAAGAATTAATCCAATTAGTTCAATAATTGGTTATTTACCAAATATTTTCTTAATTATTGAGAGTCCATTTCTACTTCAGCTGTAAATAATAGAAGTTCTCCCATCAATTTCAGCTTAAGTAGTATTTTATTATTTTTAGAAAAGTTTTTCATAGCTTTTATAGAAGCTATTCATAGAAATCACAGGAAAAAATTTGCAGTTGCAGAGGATAGTGAAAGTAATACCTTTTGTCAGAAGGTTCAGCTTTCAAGTCAAACTGTCATTCAGGTGAACTTCACAACTTGTGACTTTTTAATTTTTTAAAAATTTAATTCAATTTGTAGACAAAAAAAAAAGGATGAAGGAAGTAGCATGCATGTGTCTGGAAACAGCCAAATTCTGTTACATGGAAAATTCTGTGCTATAATATGATTAAAAGTTGATGTGAGCAACCTAAGACAATTGAGTCCCTCAATTGGCTGACCCGGGAGCTGTATCCTTTTTATGCAAATACCACTAATGTCAATTTTATCTCAGCTGGATATAAATTATATCCAGTTGCAACACACCCATGCCATGGAACCCTGGAAGATGATAAAGCTAGAGAGCTGATGAAGGCAAAAAGGCATTTTTCCTGCGGATTCTGGAACAGGGTCCTACCCAGATGGAGAGTACGGGCTTCCCGTTGAGAGGAGAAGAGATGAGACTGTAGAGAAAGATCTTCCCTTTTCTCTGCCTGCTCCCAGTTGTTCTCTGATAAGAGTATCTTCAAGAGAGGGATTAGAGGGAAAGGAGGAATCAGCTCAGCAAGAAGAATATCAAGGAGGCATCAGCTATTGCCTGCAAGAGGCCATGCTGTAGGCAGATACTTCACTGAACTAGGGAAAATAGGAATTCACAAATATTTGTGAATTTGTGCTATGCACCCAGAAATTTGTAGATAAACCTCGATCTTACTCTTTCTTTATATTTTTGCCCCTTTTTTTCCTCTCCAGATTCTCTGAAGCAGATGTGTAGTAAGGACAGCACTGACAAAAAGCACCATCAGTAAATCAATAACTTTTCTTCTTTCTCTTTTTTAAGGAGAACACACACAAGAAGCCAATTCACCTCATTCTCTGAAGAAGGATGTGGAAAATATGGGGAAAGGTAAAATAAATAAGGGCCTCTTACATTATAAAACTGCTCTTTGTTTTAATAGAATATGAGGATAATAGGGGGCACTTTTGTTCTGCGCCATATTTTAAGCTTGTCAAGTAACATATGAATAATATATGGACCTTTGGGTGGATATAATTGAGATTAATGCATATATATCAATCAATACATGACACTGTAATATAATACTTTAAAATAATATATTACATTGATTTATATTCATGGCTTTCTGCACAAAATCTATGGTAGGTCTATGCAACACTTTTTTTTCTTTTTTTTTTAATAAGCGCTAAAATATTTTGTCTTAGAGTAATGAATTGCTCTGCAACTGTTCTTTCAAGAATTATTTATACAGATTATCAAAACCACTTTTTCTCTTTGTTAGAGGAACTCCAGAAGGTTCTGTTTGAGCAGATCGACCTACGGAGGAGGCTGGAACAGGAATTCCAGGTGTTGAAAGGAAACGCGTCTTTCCCAGTCTTCAGTAAGACACAAAATCTGTGGTTTTGGTGTTGTGCGTGTTTGTGGTTGGTTGCTGCCAGGCTGATAAAATGAGACAGGCTCTCAGTTGTGCTGCCATGATCTTGGGCTTAGTTCTGCTGAGTCCAGGTTGGGCAGGGCTTGGAGCAAGCTGGGATGGTGGGAGGTGTCCCCAGGGTTGGAATGAGGTGATTTTTAGAGTCCCTTTCAACCCCTGCTGTGGGTTTGCAGCTGCCCAAGCAGGTCTTTTATAGGGAAAACACAAAGCTGGATGTCTGTTTTGGTGTGCCTCCTACTAGTTTTGGTAGCATTGATTACAGTGAGTAGGCAGAAACACATCTGGGTCCTCATGGGGTACTGTGAAGTTGGTGTCTCAGCCAACACCCCTCAGGGGCTTCTGAAGACAAGATACTTAATCCTTGTTTTCAGGAGGTTCCTAATACCCATTTTCAGGAGGTTCCAGCTGATGCTGGAGAATTGATCTGGCCTTTTTAAAAATTAGAAATTCCTGCTTGGATTTTTCCTGTTGGGAGAGGCCGTTTGAGATGGCCCTTCCATCACGGCTGCTGAGCAGGGTGCTGCTGCCCAGGGTGATGGAGCACGCGGGGCATGGCTCAAATAAAACAAAATGGGCAACAAGCAGGGTTTTTGTGAAGGGCTGATTGTACAGGGACGTGGAAAAAGACACCTTGGCTGGGATCTCTCAAACGACACTGGAGCAATGGCAGAAAGATTCTTCCGGAGAAATCCCACCTAGATCAGGATGATCCTACTGGAAAAGGAGGGAGCACAGACAGCATTTTCATATTGTTCAAAGAAAATATGCTTGTCCCCTTTCTGTAGCATCAGATAGGTATGCTTAGGGAAGCAAGGAAGTGTTAGGAATCTGGGAATGACCCCATCTTTAGCCCGAATATTGAAATATGTAGACAGCTCCATAAATAAAGAAGAGTCACTTGACATGATACAGATATTAATGAAAGGAGCATAACCTCATCCTTCAGAATAAATCCAGTCATTACTTGGGTTTGGGAGTGAGGTAATTTTCAAATAATTCCTGGGGATCAAAATGCTGCTCTGTGGTATTGGTGAAATGGCATCTTGGACTTTTGCCATTCAAGTCTCTTATTTATCCTTTTGTTCTTCTACAGTAAAATTAATGCTCTGTCTTTGCCATGTAAATAAACACTGCAATTAAACCACATGAAATACAATTCAAATAAAAGAAAAGAACAAGTACGGCCGACCAAGGAAGTGGTGACTGCTGTATGGTGGCTTGAAAAATATGTGGTTTCAATGTACCACAAAGTAGTGGTCAATTTTCTTCAGGATTAAAATAGAAAACAGATAATGTGCTATAAAACATACCTACAAGTGACCGTAAAGCCTATTTACAGATTTAGATTTACCAAAAAAACCCGCCCCTCCTCCGCGTGTAATAAAACAAGAAAAAAAGAAAAAAATTACTTTTGTAAAGTAAATCAGTGTAAATCCATGTTGAGGGTGTTTTGTCCTCTATTGCATTGTGTCCTCCAGCACAGGAGAGTGTGGCTGTTCCAGGCTCTTGCTGTTGGGCTGTTGCTTTAGGCTGGGTATTAGAATGGTATTGGTGTCTTGGGCAAGGAGGAGCCAGGCAGAGGAGTTTTTGGAGACCCAACTAAAGGAAAGTTGAGGTAAAATTTAAATTGTATTGAAAACTCATCCCTGTTTCAGCTGGGAGACAACATGAGAGATGTGGAAGGCAGTACTATTGTCTCTGGAAAATGTCAGGTTACCTGCAGTGAGCTCCAGAGTCACCTCCTTTGGGTCTTCCACCTGGAACTGAGCACATTTGGGGTGCTCTGCCTTCACAGCATCGAGGCACTGCTCACAACAGGACTATGCAGTAAATGGTGTTTGGTTTCAGAGTTCTCCTCTCGTTTAAATCACTGTCAAATGAGAACTGAGCTTATTTGCAAGCTCCCTAAGCAGTGCTATGGTGCAATCCTCTCTGTGGCCTCTTGAACCTGCTTGAAACACGGACTGTGATAATTTATAAAACAGCAAGACCTTGTATTTTTCACATTGCTGTTGGGCTTGAAAGCTGCAGGTGAAATTTTCTTTTCCCTTTAAGGTCTCTCAATGCAGAGATCACTCAAATTAAAAAAAAAAAAAAAAATCAGATCACATGTAGAAAGTCAAAGTATTTGCTGTCCTGATAAAAATGCAAGTATCTCTGCATGGTGACAGTGTGTTCTCCTGGAGCCCTGCTCTGGTTTGTGCCCTCCGTGTCGGCTGCTCCGTGTTCTGTCCGTCTGCATTTTAAACAATGTGGCAATAAAACGGTGGAGACGCAGTCTGGGTACTTAAAGTATTTAATTTTGTGTTAAGAAAGCTATTTAAATATTCATATCTTTTCTCCTGGGTACTGCTTATGGCTTTGTCTGTGAGCGTTTGGACTCGGATAAATGCCGCCGGAAAAAAACGCTGTCCCTACCATTAACACCCCATTTCCACTGTGAGCTTGGGCATTTGCTGTGCAGGGCTGAGCAAGATCCCTGAGCTGTTTGTTTGGAGAGGTGATGAGCCCATGAAGAGGCAGCTGGGAGGAAAGCATTGAGGGGAAAAAGGAAAATTTCTCCTTAAAGCCTACTCAGAGTGGAGCTGGAGGACCTCAGTTGCAATTATCAGCCTTTAGCAACCAGGACAGGAGGCAGTTACCTTTTTATACTTTTGGGGGGGGGGGGCTAGGGAAAGAGGAATTTATTTTTGTTGGCTTATTTTTCTGATCAAGTCAGAGTAGAGGGAATAGGTTTAACAGTTCTGTGGGAATATACTGGAAATCTGAAGAATGTCATTGAGATAATGCCACCATGTCCTTTTCAGCGTGGTTGTGCTGGACTCCTGAGAGCTTCAGCTTGCCAGAATTTCTCACTCTTTCCCTGTTTCATTGCTCTTCCCCTGCCTCCTTTTCTTTTAACAACAACTTCAGTTCATTATTTAGAGGAGACAAAGTTCTTTTTTGAGAGGGGGACAGAGCTCTGCCCCCTTGTTATTTCTTCCAGGACAGGCTCCTTAGTTGAATCAAAATGATAGTGGCTGGGATGGGTTTTCTTTCCTCTTCCATTTAACAGCCCATCCTTGCACCCTGACCTCCATCAGGCAGCTCTTGGAGTTCTCTGTTTCTTGTTTATATTCCTCTTTTTCCCAACCACCAACAGAAGTGTTAGGGAGCACAGAGCATCAGTTACTCTTCAAACAAATGAAGTTTTGTCCGAAATGGCTGTTTAGGAGGAAAATCAGGGAAGGAGGATCTACTGGAGCAGGAAGGCTGGCCTGTGTTGTAACCCAGCTGCCCAGGATCTCTCTTTCAAAGACTTTCTCCCTTCCAAATTCCACGTCACTCTTTATGGAGCTTCAGTTTTTTGTTCAAAGCCATCAGCGCGATGCTACAAACCACAAATCAAACCCTGCATCCTTGAACGCTTTCTCCTCTCACACGCTGGACATCGCTGCTGGTGTCAACAGATTTATGCCAAAGCAAAGAAGAGCAGTTTCTGCTCTTCTCTTCAGGGCCTGAAGAAGTTTGACTAATGACTGCAGAGCCTTGCCCGTGCAGGAAAATAGCTGGGAATAAATGCTAGCAAACACAAAGTTAGCATCCTACATTTTCTGCTGGGGGAAGTAGTGAAATCTAGCTTTTCCACATTTTTTCTGGTGTCAGTGGTGTCTCCTATTAGACACATATTTGTTAGGCGTGTGTTTTAATTGAGTGAAGGACTTTTGTAATGCTTTGTGCTTCCTCAGTAGTGACTGGGCTTGATTTAGCTTGGTTGGTGTCAATACTGCCGTGCGGTCTCTGTTTCAATTATTGCACCTACATTTTTTCCCCTCTCATACAGACAATTTTCAAGATCAGATGAAGCGGGAACTGGCGTACAGAGAAGAAATGGTGCAGCAGCTACAAATCGTAAGTTTACCTTCTGTGATAAAAATGTCTTCAGCTGCTGCTTTGTGTTTTTTAAACTCACACCTCAAATTTTTCCTTTTTGGGCCATGCAGATGCACCATTACCAAGCTTCTACTGCCTTACATTTAGCAAGAGGTAAACACGCAGTTCTCAGCTGGTTTGGAGCCTAATTACCTGGAGATTTACTTTCATACAGTAACCAGATGTGTCTTCATGTTTCAACTAAACAAAATGTGTTGACACGGAGAGGTACTTCTGCAGAGAGGAGGAGTGAATCAGTAAACTTTGAGCAGTTAAACGTTTCTGCCTAGGGAATCTGCTCAATCCCTGCTTCCCACCAGAAAATAAACCTTAGGATGTGTCTTCTTCTCATTTCAGACACTAGAAGAAGTGCTTAACTCAGCAGTAAAGGATCAAGTTGCCAAAACACAGTTCAGTGCAGGCACACGTTACTGTTGGGTCTCTTGCTTGTTATTTTAAAACCAAGAGGGATTTTGCCTGTGTGCTAGTGCAGCACTGGATCATCACATCCAGCTGTGTTGTTTTGAAAAGTTGACGTTCTTAATCCAGTGCAAGCAAAGGGGCTGGAGCACGGGAAGCTGTTCCACACTCAAATAAATGAATGCCTAGTGTGGTTTCAAGAGCAGTGCATGGTGAGGCTGTCAGCTAATGCTTGCTTTGCTGGTGCTTTCTCTGTGGTCAATCTGACATTGCTCAACAGGGTTTTGTTTTTGAGGCAAGGTTGGCAAATATCCCCATTTCTCTGAATCAGCCCTGTGCTCCCCCATTGAAATTTTCCTCCTGCTTGTCACGGGGCAGAGATGGCATTGCCCAGCCTCCTGGTACTGTCATTTTCTAATTGATGGGTTAGGACATAAAAGTAAATTTGAAGGCCAGGATTGTCAGACTTGTGCTCCGATGCTTAGAGGCGTTTAGGACTGGCCTTATTTTTAGAGCTGCCGAGCATCCATGCACCCCATTCCTGCTGACTGCAGAGATTTCAATGAGACATGGAGGGTGTTTGAAAGAGGCTGTTTGTGGAGGAAACTCAGGCCCAGAGAATCTCTGGGTGTTTTTTGCAGCTGGTCTGCACTCTTTTCCTTTAGTGTGCCCATTGTTACTGTGTCCCCCTTTGTGTCCCGATGACAGGCAGGAAGTTTTACTTGACCCGTGAATTTTGTTGTCACAGAAAATTCCAGTTAGGATGCCATCCTGAAAAGCACTTCCTCTGCTGCTTTGGACTTGAGGCAGGTGACCAGCTGAATTTCCTGATGCAAAGAACTTCTAAGCACAAATTTATGGGCTCACCCAGGTCCTTATCTCTTGTGTCAGCTGAACTTGGAGCTGGCTAACTCTGCCTCCCAGGGAGAGAATGGATCACCTCTGCCATTCACCTCTTGGCCCTGTGGTGAAGTTGTTTCTGGAACTGGATATCCCAGACCTCCAGCAAGCTGGCTGCGGTGGTTTTCCTGATTTTCTTGGTCAGGAAAATAAATATGATCAAGTAATTCACATCCTTTTCACTTACTGACTTGTTCCATGGACAGACTAAGGGGCATTTAATAATTTAACAGAGCTGAATGTACTTACAGAGAATATTTTCAACATTTAATGTGCTGCACCAACAACTCAGGACCTCTTCCCTCACTAGAGATGCCTTAATTTAATTATTACTAATGGAAATGTTGTTGAATCACCAGTAAGTCTTCATGCTCATGTTTGTGGGTCAGGTTGTGATCAGTGAGACTGATAAAAAGATGTTTGTATGAAAAACTGAGTCACTCCTGCAAATAATGAGTGTGTTTGCCAAAATGAGGGCAGAAATCTTCAGAGTTGTCTTGGCTGATAACTGAAATGGAGTCAGCACTTTCGAGATGATAATCCCAGCAGTGGCTTTAATTCATTTGTGGGAATATATCTTGTATGTTTATATCTAGAATTAAGATTAATGAACTGAATGTGGTAATGATAGAACTACTTTAGCCTTCCAGGGTTATTGCATGGATGAATTGGTGCAGAATACACAAAAAAACATGTCTGCTTTTGATTTTTTGTTTAATTGCTGTTATTGTTTTGTTTTTAACTGGCACTTTTTAGGTGCTTTTTTTTGTACCTGAGATGCTGCACTACTACTTTGACAGGGCTTTAACCTAATTTTCTTATAGAAAATAGAAGTACAAAGAGGAAAGCAGAAGCGTTTCATACATACTGAAATCATAGTTTTACTTAGACTTTAATAGGTGTATGCTTTTGTAGTACTAAGCTCAAAATTTATTGATGTAACTAGCCACAGAACTGGACTTAATTGCTTTTAAAAATTATTTTACAAAAAATACAGATGCCTAGAGTCAAGGGGTTTTTTGGCTCTTCTCACTGCTGAAGATATACAACTCAAATTAGTCCTTCCTGAATACCCCTGGAAAGGTTTAACAGCCGTGTGGATGTGGCACTTGGGGACACGGATTGGTGTGGGCTGGGCAGTGCAGGGGAAATGGTTGGATTTGAATATCTTGGAGGGCTTTTCCAACCTAAATGATTCTGTCATCCCCTGATCCCCTGAAACTGTGGGTACCAGAGAGAGGTTTTTCCAGAACGATTATTTCACTCACCCTGAACTGAGTAATCAGACTCTAAAATTAATTAACCCAGCATGTTCGTTGTTTCGGAAATATCTGTAATACAAGCTGACCGCGATCATGAAAAGAAAATCAACCAATCCTGATTGCATTTGAAAACTCCCCGGCGCCAACACCCGCTGCAGACTGCAGTGAAGCTCGTGCCCTGCGCTGGCCGTGGCACTTTTTGTCCCGTTTTTTTGGGGAGATTCTTCCCCGTTTTGGGAGCGGTCCGTGGCAGCGCGGCCCGCGGGTGCCCTCTGCCGCCCGCCGGCCGCCACTGCAGCGGCCGCGGCGCGCTAAATCCGCGCTCAAATCGAGCCGGGCTTAAATCAAAGCAGGGCTGGATCGGCGGCCCCCCGCTGCCCCGGCTGCTCTGCCCGAGCCGCAATTGAAAAATAATAATATTCCATGGCATCCTGAAAGCCAGGAGTAAGGCTCAGGTCGCTGGGAAAACGGGATGGGCCCCGTTCTGTTACATCTTCACTGGTGGGTGTTGGGTCCTTTGCAGGCAGCCTGGCTCAGAGGGCTGCTGGAGCAGCAGGTTGGTGTGTGGCCATGAGTTTTGACGGGAATCACTGCATGAGTAAGGCTGCAAGTGGCCACTGGAGGTCCCCGAGTACAAGCTCCCTGCTGGAGAGGAGTCCTGCGGAGCACCCTGCTCAGAACAGATCTCCAGGCAGGTTTTGAGCACCTCCAGGGAGGAAGGCTCCACAGCCTCTCCATGCAGACTGTTCCAGTAAGGAATTTCTTCCTGATGTCCAGGTGGAATTTCCTGTGTTTCAGCTTTCAGGGTTTTCCAAGTGTCTGAAGCAGCTACCGGGAAGTTTTGCAACCTGTTTGTGCCAGGATCTTGGCCAAATGCTAGGAAACAGCCTATCATCATATTTAACGAGAAAATGGATCTTAGACTCCCTGAATGCATTTTTCTCTTCCTTCGCTGGCAAAGTGCTGTCTCCCAAATTGGCTGAGTACAGGGTGTGTACGAGGGGACCATGTATAAAATGTGGATTTTGCATGTGGATCCTGTTGTGCCAGGGAAGGTTTAAACTGGATATTAGGAAAAAATTCTTTACTGTCAAGCACTGAGGTCAGTTGTTCAGGGCAGAGGTGGTGTCCCCATCCTTGGAGGGGTTTAAAGGCTGTGTGGATGCAGCACTTGGGGACATGGGTTAGTGGTGAGCTGGGCGTTGGTGGCATGGTTGGACTCAATTATCTTAGAGATCTTTTTGAACCGAGAAGATTCTGAGATTCTGAGGATCATCTGGCTTTTGTTAATGAGTTGTACAGAAAGGGCCAGAGAGGAGGAACTGCTGCCGAGGAGGATGGGGGAAATTCAGACATCACACACGTGGTACAGCCTTAGAAGAGCTCACCTGCCTTTAGAGTTTTTAGTTTCTGTCCAGTGAGACCAGAACTCATCTGCTGGGACAGCCCAGCACCATAACCAAGTACCAAGCCACGTCCTGCCCGAGATTCTGCATCTGTCTGATATTGTCTTCTGAGCAGCTGTGTTAGTGGAACAGACTTTAAAACCATGAACTTTCTCCCTAGCTGCCTGGTGAGAGAAAAAGATCAGAAGCAGCATTTCCAGCATTATGATTTTAATGTTTTTCCTTTAAAGTTTTCATGAACCTCTCTCAAACATGGCCACAGGAAAGTAGAACGCCAAGCAGGAATTTTAAGCCTCCTGCAAACTAAAGAGCTTTTCTCAATTTTCCCTCAGAGGTGCCTTACAAGTAGTTTGTGGGTTCTCAGTGGTGACCTGTCCATCAGGAAAAGCTCAGGTGGTATTCATCACCCGTGGTGGTTTAGATCATCAGCTGATGATCCATGCCACTGATTTTACATTGGGGTAAAAGGTGAAGGTTTTTGAGGTGTGTTAGAAATGTGAAACACTCAGGCAGGCCTTTGTCTTTCCGGATTAGGTGAAAAATGATGGTTTGGTTTTGTTTGGGATATTTTAATTAGGTTATGCTTCCATGAACTGACTTCTTCCTGACCAGCCTCACTTTGGGCTGATAAAAATGTTCAGAGCTCAGAACTGGATCCATCTGGAACTGCTCTGTGTTTTATGGCTTTCTGCTCTCAGTGCTCCTTTAAATCAACTCTGTTCTTCAGAGTCAGGCAATAAAATAAATCAGGAACTATCTTTCTGCAAAACTGATTTCCATCTCTGCATCATCTTTCACCCTGATCCTTAGAGATTGACAAGGAATGTTTAAAAGAAGGGGAAGAAATCCACCATGTGCTTAATGTTGGTAAATCTTCAGAGGCACGAGAGCCTGTCCCTCTGGGTTGCACTGTAATTCAGAAGAGCACCAATAGCTCCAAAATTCCTGGTTTACACTGCTTATGGAAAGACAGTGCTTTTGTTCAACTCATGTACTCATCATCCAAACAAGAAGCACCCACATTTGTGTGTGGGGAGATCTGGGCTCTCAAAAACAGGAAATGGGAAATGGCAGCACTTCAGTGCCATTTGCGATTTCTGTGCTTGGCCTGAAGTGGTGCAGCTCAGATGATTGACCTTGGAGAGCATGCAAACAGCTGTTCAGCAGAATGGCTCTCGGATTTCTTGAGTGTCATCTTGTGCTGAAGTGCCTGCTCACAGGCACACAGATAATGACAGGTAAAAGAACATTTCTGGGACGCTGTGTCCTGTGTCCTCAAAAGGCTCATCCCTGATTGTGTACAGGAAAGTGAGCTGTTTTCACCAGAATTTTATTTCTTGTTGTCAGTTTTTCAGTTGTTTTTTTGGTTGGTATTTTTTTTTTTTTCAAAGATAGGTGAGCAAAACTTGTATCCAGACATCACATGTGAATATGCCTTGGGTGGATAGGATGGAGCTCTGCCTCTTTCTCCAGTAAATTCAAATGTTGTAGGAAAGGATACCTTGTTGAAATTTAAGCAGAAAGCTTCCTTTCCTTTAGAATCTGCAGAAATTCTGATCAAAAATGGGTGTGGACGTGCAGGCAGCCACAAGCCAGCCTCAGCTACTGCATGACTGCAAAATATTTTTTCTAGGCAACAGAAGGCAGGGTGATGTAAAATCTTGTACCTCAGCAGAGATGGGATGCAGAGGTGAAGCCTTGAAAGAGGATGGTGTGCTAAAGCTTCTTTGACATCTGAGTGTGTAAACAGAGATCAGAGAGGAACTTCAGAAATGACTCCCCAATCCCATCCATTGCCTGTGCCTTGGTTCGAGTCGTGGGGCAGGCTCCAGGCTTGCTGAGTTGGCTCCTTCCAGGTGGAATAAATGGGAATATGCTCCAGGAATGCACAGAGGACTGTGCTCCAGTCCCTGATGGGTACCAGGACTAGACTGGAGTCAGCCTGTAGGAAAAAGGACTCAGTGTCCATATTGCATTTTTCTTGGAGTTTCTCTTCAGGTCTGCTCTCGTTGTGTGTCCTACTAATGTGGATCTGGTCACAAAAACTGGGTTTTTTGCTGCTTAAAACCCAACTAACTGCCTTCACTTTTGTTATTTCTGTACACCCTTTGAAAAGGGCCACCTTTTTGCCAGGAAGAGCCCTAAATCCTCTTCCACCACAGCTTCAGAGTTACTGAATGCTCTGACAACGACAGAAATAGAAGATGACATTGTAGGTGATTTAACTCATGGAGAAAGCAGTCATTTCCCTGTTGAACAGCCACCTCTCCCACTGCCATCAATTGCCAGGAGATCAGGTAAAACAACACACGTTAGAAAGATGCCAAATATAGCGGAGAAGTGGATTGAGAACAGTTAATTTCTGACAGAATGTACCCCGCTGTATTATCTAGGTCAGTACAGCTTGGGAGATGTCCTACATAATTTGTGTCCATGCAAACCCAAGTTGGCCTTCGTGAGTGGGAGAGAGGCAGGAATCAGCTGGCGAGGCACCACAGGTCCCAGCTGGAGCGTGCTTGATTCTTTTTGTGCAGTTTGTTTGTGGCTCCCTTTTGCATCCAAACCACGGCCAAAGGTGATCAGGGAAGCAGCTTCTCTGCACCCCCCTCTCTGCTGCAGCTTGGGAAGGAGTTTTGCAGCCTTTGCAAGCTCCGTGTCCTGAAGGCAGCTGTGCCTGGGGACATGGTGGAGGGGACAGCTCTGTTTTTTAGGGGGGGGGATCTGGCCACAAGCTTCCTGATTCCTATTGTCTTCTGTCAGGGGAAGGGATTATAAGAGTAGTCAGACAAAACACCTGGAATCTTGGTCTTTTCAGGTTTGTGCACACACATTTCCCCTTTCCCAGGGCTGTGCAGGGGGCAAGCAGCGTGCACCTGTGGAAGGCTTCTGCTTTCATTCAGCCACAGACACTGCTCCTTCCTGGTGCTGCTGCTTTCAGCCAGATTGATCTCCTTTCCCAGGACATGAAAGGGTTATCTCTTGAGCTTCAAAAGCCCCTCTCTCTCCTCTCATCCTGATCCTTCCCTCCTCTTTTTCCTGATTAAGGTGGGCAGGGATGGATGAGTCTCTCGATGTCTTTGCAGACGCGATGCTTTACCCCAGCCCAGAGGCACAATGGCTGGGCACAATTCACACAAACATCCTCATAATGGATGGGCATAGTGGATTTAAAATAATTATGGGCATAATGTATTTAAAATCAAAACAGGGATGTACAGGAACATGTGGGGTCAGTGGATACGGATGTAAATTCACTGTGTCTAGGTGTGTGGGGCAGGTTGCTTGAACTCTGCATTTGCCCATCTTCTGCTGTTCCTTCTGCTGTTTGTGCAGGTTACGGCCTTGATCCTGACTTCAGGTGACAGAATTGTCAGCTTGCAGTGACATATTTGACATTATTTGTGAGCATATTCTGGAGTGCCTGGCAGCAGAAGCAGGTCAGCTCGGTGTGCAGCAGCACCTAGGAGCACAGGGACACAGGATTTTTTGATCTCCCAGCCTGAATTCCTCCAGCAGTCCCTCCAAAAGTCATCATCAAAGAATTTGTAGCCAGTTGGATTCCCAGCTATGGGGAAATCTCAGAGCAATTTAGTTTTGTTGCATTCTAAAGGCCCAGCACTGAAGAAGAGCAGCCCTGTAATGTATTCCCACTGGCCAATGAGCACATCATCCCACTTTGTTTCTAAATATAACTGTGTTCCCTAATATGCCCATGTTCTCTGTTTTTCTTTAATTATTTGTTCCACTTCAGTGGCTTCCCTTCAGATTGGTGCAAGTTGGAGATAACTATTATGAACTTCCTAATTAGGGGGATATAAATACACGAAGTCTCACGCTCCCAACCTGCTGTATTGTGGCTGTGCAGGGATCAGTGTGCATTGCCTGATCTGCCACAGACAGCTGACTTTTTATGATCTCACAGGTGTCCTTATCCTTTGTCAGCCTCTGATATAAACACAGCATCAGAATGCATCTTTTACACTGAATTTTAAGATTCTATCTGTTCTTTTAATTCTGGCCATTTTTTATTTTATTTCTGCTTCAACTTCCCTGAGGTTTCATAAAGAGTTGAACCTTTGTATTTAAGATGTTGTTTCCTACAATTCCTCCCCATTTTCAGGAAGGAAAACAAAACCTTTCATTTACAGGGATTTCCATCTTGGGTGTTTTGTTAGCCAAACCTTGTCTTGAGCAGTGTCTCTGTTTCTGTGTCATTCCAGATTCCCTATGCAGCAAGCTTGATCAGGAAAGAAAAGCTCGGTGCACACCTCAGCAAAAGCTAAAGGTGAGCTTGTGAGAAAGAGACTTCATTCCACCTGACCTGGCTGCCTGTGCTCCTCTGCAGCCATTGCAGGAATTAAGAGGATCATTCTGTTGTTTGATGTGGCTGCTTCTGGTCCCAAAGCCCTCTCTGTGCAGGTGCTGTGCTACAGTCTAGAGCTGATAAATCACATGTGGCATGAATTACGAGACTTCACTGGGGTGGGATGTAGTGCTGGGAGCTGACCCATGGGTCCTGCAGTGACAGGACAAAGGCTCCAAACTGGGAGTAGCTTTAAATTAAATATTAAAGTAGCTTTAAATTAAATATTAGGAAGAAATTCTTCCCTGTAAGGGTGGGCAGGCCCTGGCCCAGGGTGCTCAGAGCAGCTGTGGCTGCTCCTGGATCCCTGGCAGTGCCCAAGGCCAGGTTGGGCAGGGCTTGAGCACCCTGAGATGGTGGAAGGTGTCCCTGCCCATGGCAGGAGTAGGATGAGGGGATCTTCAAGGTTCTTTTCAATCCAAACCATTCCATGCCTCTAACTGCCTGAGCTTGTGCTTTTCCTGACACTGAAAAGTGTCATCAAGGTTAATTTACCTTCAGTGGAAGGAGGGGAGCACCTTGGCATTCAGGGCTCAAAAAGAAATGTTCGTGCTCCAGGAAGGGAGGAGTTTTTCTGCCCTTAATGGAACTGCTTTAGGAAAAACAGTGCATCAGCAAATTTTGGGAGTCTCTCAGAACCCCCTGACTGTGGTTCTGAAGTTCAGTGTCCTACAGAAGGTCATTCTCCTGCTGCTCACGTGCAGGGCCTTCCTAAACCAAACACTACATTTTTCAGGACTGTCTATTAGAAGGGTTCATTTAGTAGAAACACCACCTCCATCATCAGTGGCCTGGGAGATTCTAGTTTTGGGTGCTGAAGTTTTAACATTTAAATGACATTCTCTTGGCTTTTTCCTGGCAAAACAAGAAGATTAGGGATTGGAGACAGATGCCAAAAGCTGGTAGCCCTGCTGCTGTGTTATGTCACGAAATCTGGCTTGCAGATTCACTAAAAAACTCCCCGAGGAGAAGTAGGGGGATTAGAAAAAGAGCAGCTACTCATACACAGAGATCTCAGTAATGCACAAAATAGAGGTATTCAAGAGAGTATCTAAGAAGGGCTTGACTGTAGAGATGATGGAGGTTTGCCTGAGCTGTAGAAGAAGCAGATTCTTAAAAATAAAAGCAGTAGGAGTAAGTACAGAGTAACCAGATCGCCACGATCTGTAGCCCAGAGCTCTGCCCGCTGAGATAAGGAGATTATTCTGAGCACCAAGCTGGTCTCTTTCGGCTTTATGCACACTTCCTTACTGACTGCCAGCGTTTTCCAATTGAGCTTACAGCAATCTGAGCGCTGATTTAAAACAAACTCAGCGGCACTAACACCCCGACTAAAACCAGCAGGTCAGGAGCAGCATGTCCTGCCCCAGTGCCGCATCTGCGGCGCTTGATGACCAATAAAAACCTGCCTGAGGACGGCAGCATCGGAGGAGAGGAGCAGTTTGCTGCCATTACCGGGCTTCCAGCAGCTCCCAGTCCCTGCAGGGCCAGCGCTGGCATCCCGGCAGAGAGCATTCCCTTATTCCCTTTGGCGAATATTCCCGTCCGGGAAGGACAGACGCGCTCCTCACGCTGCTTCTGCCCGCATCCCCGCGGACCACGGGGATGCCTCCACGCAGCCCCGGTGCTTTTGGAAGATTTGCTGTTGCTTGAGTGCTAAGCTGAGCCAGACAGGTGGAGAGCCAGGGCTGTGCTGTTCAGTTTCGTGTCCTTGATGTGCCAAGAAGGAAAAGTCTCCTCAGGAGGAAACGTGTTTGCACATCCCTGCCCACGCAGCGCTTCAGACTCTCTGTTTGGCAGAGAAACCCCTCAGTCCCTGCCCTGAGCCCCTCTGCTCCTCCCCACAGCATCTCTGGCTGCGTTTAATCGCACTGCAGTCAGTCAAAGTTTGCACTCCGTCTTTATTGCCAATATTTCCACATCACCCCACAGATCCTCACTGGGTTATGCCACAAAATCTGGCTTGTGGATGCACTAAAAAAATCCCCAAGGAGAAGTAGGGGGATTAGAAAAAGAAGAGCTACTCGTACACAGAGATCTCAGTAATGCACAAAATAGAGGTATTCAAGAGAGTCTGGGGCATCTGAGAAGGGCTTGGTAGGAGAGGATGATGGAGGTTTGCCTGGGCTGTAGAAGAAGCAGATTCTTAAAAATAAAAGCAGTAGGAGTAAGTACAGAGTAACCAGATAACCACGATCAAAGTGTTAAAGTCTCAGGGGATGCTGCTAGAGCAGGTGACCTGTGTGTGTCCCTTTCCCAAGGGTTGTAAATAAATGTCATAATTCTGTCACTGTCTCAAACTTTTGCTTAATGTTGATAACACTTTCTCTCTCTCTCTCTCTCTCTTTTTCTTCCTCCCTCTTTTTTTTTTTTTCCACTCCCAGAAGCACAGGAGCTTTTGCAGCTGTTACCTTATAAGTTATAACCCAGTCAGAAACCTGACTTGTATATAGACTGTGAAATGGAAGTGTTTGGGGATCTAAATAAAAAAAAAAATCAGGTTCCTCTGAACCTAAGGACAAGTGACCTCATAGTATCATGGACAACCATGTCAAATAGAATGTAGCAGCCATTTATTAGTAAACACAAAACA
This sequence comes from Agelaius phoeniceus, assembly GCF_051311805.1. Classification (NCBI taxonomy): domain Eukaryota; kingdom Metazoa; phylum Chordata; class Aves; order Passeriformes; family Icteridae; genus Agelaius; species Agelaius phoeniceus. Next base: position 92,026,292 of record NC_135303.1, on the reverse strand, counting down.
ACAAAAAAAAATGCCTGTCCTTGATATTTTTCTTTTTTTTTTTGGTGGTACCAAAGTTTAAGTCTTTGTGTTTTTAGAAGGACTATTGAGCTTGATAGAGAAAAAAAAATGCTTTTGAATCGTGCAGATAAGCTGTGAAAGGAACTGCTGGTCCTTTCAATGCCACAGGCACTGACAACATCTGCCAGTTCACCTTTTGCTTTGGAATAGTGATTGTTTTATGGAAGGGAATGAACGTCTCACCAGATGGGCCAGAACCACGTTTGGATGGACGGGTGGACAGATGGATGGACGGATAGAGCAGTGTTAGCCATACACAGTGCTTTTTAAAAGCAGTCTGGAGATTCTCATACCCCTCTCCCTTGTCCCTTCCCCCCTCTGGTATTTTGCCTGCTGTATGAATTACGATTGTACTCCTCTGGAAATATTTTACAATTTAATATTGAGTGTAATTAAGAATATAATCACTGTTATCAAAAAAGGTATTTAACTCTGTTGTAGTTTCTTTATCATTCATGTGGATAAAAAGTCTATAATAAAAAAAAAAAAGAAAAGTATGAGATAATAGTTGAGCTTCCCTGTAATTTAATGCCATGCTTAGTCCACTGAAGAAAACAACTGGGAAATCTATCCCCAGTAATGCCTTTTTAGAAGTATTTTAATTCGCAAATAATATGCTGAAGGGTTTCATGGTGGAAATTTCTGCCTCTGGTTATTTTGAAAACGCTCAGAAGAAGCAGATTAAGTACAATTTCAGGACGTGCCTTGTGGATCCACAGACATAAAGGCAGTCAGTTGATTTTCAAGACTGCAGCCAATATTCCCCCAGGTCTTTCCTTGGTGACCTGCACCACCCTGATTGTCAGGGCTTTCCTGAGTGAATCCACCTCCCTGCTGAAGGCCTTGGTCCCAAACACAAAGGGTCTCCTACACCAGGACAGCACCCCCAGCATCCAAAAGTGTTTTAAGCCATGCCCAGCAGAGCTGCTCTCTCAATATTCCCAGCAAATTCCTGTGAGATTAAATCACCTGGCTTTGCAGCTCCTTGGTGCAGCTGGCAGGGCTGGGAGGCAGGGGAGGAAGGGCACAGCCTGTTCTCATGCCCTACCCTGCACAGTTTGCTCTGGTGTTAGGTGAGCTGACAGGACTCACAGAACCAACAGAATTAAGGCTTTCATGGCGTGGGAAAAAAAAACAAACCAAACAAAAAAAAACAACAAACCAAAACAGCAAAACCACCAGAAAAGCTGGGCCAGGGCAGCTCAAATTTTCACTTGTCCCAGTAGCCTGTTCCCAGGAACAGAGGAAATCAGACACTTTGTGAAAGCACACCAGCAATTAGAGATATGTTCCCAGAATATTGTTTTAGCTACTAATGATTTACTGCTTATGGGTTTTCTGACCTAGACATGATGTCTTGCTTTTAGTAACCCTCGATGGATTTTTTTTTTCTTCCACCTAGGCACACTTTTAGCAGATTACAGCATCCTGTGGCAATAAACTCCACTGCTTAAATACAGCTTGTGGGGAAAAAAGAGAAAACCAGCTTCTGATGATTGGAGCTGCCAAATTTAGCCTCATTTTATGCCCTGGGCTTCTTGTACTGGATGAGAAAAATTGTTGATTACTAGCCATCCCTGTCCATTTTCCTCATGTCTGACATGATTTCATGGCATCTATCAAGCCTTTTTGGCTGTCATTTTTCCAGATTAAGTTGTAGTCGTCCCTCCAACATGAGCAGCCCCATAACTCTGTAGTCCCCATGTACCTTTACCCAATCAGGTCCTGCGTCCTTTATGAGATGCAGAACCAGCTGCACTTGGGAATACTCAGGGTACAGGACACTCTACAGATTATTGCACAGAGTGACACTGTGCTGCTTTCTGTGATGAATGAACCCAGCTGCAGGGTGGTGGTAAAATCTCTTACCACTATAGATCAAAAGTTTTGCCCAGACATAAAGTAACCCCGCTGCTCAATAAGAAATTACCTCCCTAATGGCTTCTGAGTGCCGGAGCTCCTGGATGTGGTCAGGCGTGCAGAGCAGCCCTGGTTGTCCCCCACCATTTGAGAATCAGGCCCTGGAGCTGACACAAAGCACCTAAAGCAGATTTATTTGTTTTCTGCTCCCAGCTGAGGCCGTTGTGCTCCCCAGGGACTTTCCAGAGCCCAGCTGTGTGTGCTGGTGCAGTTGAGGAGCTGTGCATTAAATGCATGGCTCACACAAATTAACAGGCAACAAATGCGCTTCAAACTGAGCACTCAGACTCGAAATGTACAATTTCCACTTGGTTATTTATGCCCACTCAGGAAATGGAAGCACCATTTGCCTGGTTGGTAGCTGATTCACAGACCACAATGTCAAAGGCTGTGATGGAATATACATCCCAGAACTAAGCATGAATGAGGTGTTTTGAATTAAAAAATAATTCCTCACGCTGATAAAGGTCAAGAACGTGATTCTAGAAAACAAATAAAGGAAAGCCTCCACCTAAACAAATCACTTTGATAAATATCCACGAAAGCTCCTAATCACCAGTTGCTTTTTGTTTGCTTTCCTCTTGTGGCAAAGCTTGTACACGTTAAAGTGAAATTAAACACTGTTGTGTTTCACCAACTCAACCTTTCCACCAGAAATAAAAGTTTAAAAAAAAAGGATACTGGAAGATTTTCCCAGGAGCTGGTATGGTTGCATCTGCAGCACACATACGCTGTGTCTACACAAATTGGCTTGCACTCAGCTGCCCCTCTGCAGTGGCCTTTGCAGGGCTGTGTTGGAGCCCACTGGGGAGCAAATCCCAGCGTGGCTGAGGGGTCACCCCAGCCCGTCCTGGTGGCACTTTGGATGTGGCCAGCCTGAGCTGGAAGGTCTGGATGTGGCTGCAGCTCCCCAGGGCCACGTGGGGACTGTCCCAGCCACAGCTGCTGTCACACAGAGCAGCCCTGCTGCTGCCCTTAGCACAAAATGAATGACATGTTGGTGTGGAAAACAAACACCCAGCTTTTCTAGCGTGTGACGTGCAGCTTGTCAACACCTTGAAGAAACCTGCGTAAGCGACCAAACATCGCCTCCACAGCTGCTATCGCGGGAGAGGCAAAGGGTAACAGCAGTCCCACAGTTTTAGCCTTCTGGACACCAAAATCCCCTGGGCATGGCAAAACCCACGGCATAGGCTGCACACTGAGCTGTGGGTTGAATTTCCAAATGGAACGAGAGTGTTGCTTTTGACCCACGCAGCTGTGTGTCCATGAGCTGCCCACAACACCTCCCGGGCGGGCTCTGTGCTCCAGGTGTGGTGGTGCTTCTCCAGGACCTAGGGCTGGCTTTGTTTGCTTCTGAGATGCTTTAGCACAGCTATTTTTGTTGGTGAAGAAGTGCACCAAGCAAAAGCATGAAGATATTTGCTTTCCCTTATTGCAGGAAATGGGAACAGGTCTTCTCTCAGGACCAAAATTTTATGTGCCTTCAAGCCATCTCCCTCAAAGACCCTTTCTGCCTTTTGCTGACCTTGCTGTAAAATGGAAGGTGCACAATTCTGGAATGGTGTGGGTTGGAAGGGGTCTTAAAGCTCATCCAGTTCCACCCCCTGCGCTGAGCAGATGGGGCAAAAATGTCCCTGAGCAAGGACATTTTCCCCTAGTTCATGGTGTTCCAAGCCACATCCAACCTGGCCTTGTGAGTCATAAACAAATTTTCTGAAGCAGACAGCATATCTGAGCATTTACTGCTTTTGAGATTGACCACACTGATGAATAAATACCTTGGAAAAAATACCTTGATGGTTATTAAAAAAAGCATCTCTGTCAGAATAGGCTTCTTCAAGGTTTTCTGCTCCCAGCGGAAAGATCAAGAAGTTTTGTCTGAGCTGGGTATGGCAAGTAGGATAAGGCTCTGCTTATTAATAGCAAAAAAAAATTTTTTTCTTTTGTAATACCGACTAAGTAAATCCCTGTGCCTTTTAGAGTTCAGATTTTCTCAGGGTTATTTTTCCTCTTCCATAACTTTTATGTCATGTAAAACTTTGAGGCAGCCATGCCAAAGGTTTGGTACAAATTTTGCAATTTATACCAAAAACTTTACAAAAAATTTATAACAAAAATTGTACAAAAATAGTTCCTCCTCAGAAAACCTGTGTTTTTCAGATTGTATCACTGAGGAATTAACAAAAACAAAGTGAAGTGTTTTCTCTGACCCTCTATGATAAAAACTTTCACCCTGTTGGCTTTTAAAGCAGAATCACTCTGCTAAGAAAAGCTCTTGGGAGAGCTCCTGTAGGACATACCTCTGTTTTCCTATCACCTCCTGTAGCTTTTCTTTCCTCCAGATGAGCATGGCAGGGGGCTGGAACAAGATGGGCTTTAAGATCCCTTCCAACCCATATGATTCTGTGATTCTATAATTCTAAATGTATTTTGACACTGTTTTATCCAGCTGCCTTGGATTATTCAGTACAAATTTGAGAGGGCTTTTTTTCATGATAGTAATATTATCCTTGATGCACACCCTCATATGTGAAATTTTTGATCCCCAAAGTGGTAGCCAAGTATTCACTAATAAGTCCCAGGGCAGGTAAAAGACCTAGAGTGGTGCAGAGGAGCTCTGTCCTGGCACACAGCTCACATCCTGGCGACCTGTGGTGTGTGTCTCTGTGGCCTTGGGCACACTTGGCTGCCTGTCCTGGTCTCACTGGGGTTGTTGTTATCTGTGCTGGCAGTTTTCACTGCTGGAACTGCACCCAAGCCATGTGAGATAAGGTGTTTCTGCTGCCCCCTCCTCCTCCTCCACCACAGCTCCCCACACTGTGATCTCAAGCTTCTCCACAAAACTGAGTCTGGGGTGAGGTGACACCAGGATAAAAAAGAAAAAAAGGAATATTTATTCACATATTAATTTTTTAAAAAATAAAACTATTCATCTTCGGGGATATTGAGGGCATCCATTGTTTTTTTTTTCCCCTTATTGTCTTTGAAAGTTCAATAAAAGTGAATTTCCACTCCCAAGAGAAGAACACATCCCAGTTGCTTCCACCACATCTTCACTCTGGGCATGCACAAGACACGTGGATCCACCATGCAGATGGTCAGTGGCTTTCAAAAGTGAGGTCTGCTGTGTATTTAACAGCTTTTTCTTTAGAAATACGGTCTGGATACCAGAGAAATCAGCAGAGATTCCCATTAACCTCAGTGACCTTTGCATCAGACTCAAAAATCACAAATGGGTTCCACAAAGCAATCTCAGCCTTGATTTGTTCTTTCCCTTTGTTTGATAAAGAAGGAAAGTACTGGCTCCTGCCTGAATACAAAGTCCTCCCTGCTCAGGAGCTCTTTTGTGGCTTGTTCAGGCTAAAAGCCAAACACAAGTCCAGTAATTCCCCGGAGGAGGGAGAGAAAGTCCGTACAGACCAAGCGTTCTCCTCTATGGATGACACAAAATGAAGAGTGGATGCGTGGCCTCAACAGAAAAAAACATCTGCATAGGTCTGCAGCCTGCTCTTTGCTGTTCACCTCTCTGTAAAATCCATTTAATGTCGTTAATTCGCTGTTTTCTTGAGCCACAGAGGAAAATTCACAGTTGTGGTCAACTAGACTTCTAGTTGACTGTGAATTCTTTAGAATTCTCCACACTGTGGATGCCTGAAACCCTTCCAAACAATCTCCAGGGGACTCGGAGAGGTGCTTGGGTCCTGTTTGTTACTGTGACGTAAGAGGAGCTGGACTTGCTGTGCACCTATTTGTCTAGGCCCAGCAGGAAAACCAGTCTATCTCTATTGTTTTGAAATACCTGCCAATACGGATTTCATTAATGTTTTCTTTGTGCCTGCATTAACGAAGAAAGGGTCTCCACCCTGGAGCACCACTCCTTCTCTGCCCACAGAGCACAGGCAACCGCAGCCTCTCAGGAGATAACTCGGGGCAGCTGCCAGCTCAGCCCCAGCCTGGCTCAGGGAATGGGGCTCCTGCAGAGCACAGCGAGGCCCAGAGCTGTGCAGATGTGGCTCCCTAAATGAGGCATGGGAAGGTCTCGGGGCTTCTGCTGGTCAGAGAGACCCTGAGATGTGTCAGAAAGTCGCTTTTCCCAGCCCGGCGGTTGAAGATGGAGTCGGAGCTCTTCTCAGTCTCAAGGTTGTTTATTGTTTCTTATCTATAAAATTCTTTCTCCTGACCCGCTGAATTCTGCTCAGCAGGACAGACAGAGGCACATTGACCACCCTCAGGCCGCTGTTGTCCTTTTATACTAAAAACTACCTGTACAATATTTACCATAACTTCCCAATACCTATCACCTATGTTAGACAGTGAGTTTCTACCTTAAACCAATCAAAAAGTGCCAACATCACAGCAGAAGATGGAGGCTAAGAAGAAGAAGAAGAAGGAGAAAGGCTGGACATGCCCAGATTCCTCCATCTTGCCTCCTGAACCCCCCTTCTAAAAACCCCAAAAATCTATTTTTCACCCTGTGATGAATTCACTATCATTCTAGTTAAACTCTCTTGACTTGTCATGCTTCATATAAAGGTTGATAATTGTTTAGAGAGATGTCTTGGCTTCTGACAGGAAGGGGTAGGTGCTTTGGGGATAAAGTTGTGTTCTCCCCCTGCCCGCGGTGCAGTGAGGCCAGGCAGCAAGAAACACCAAAGTGAAGCACTTTTGGAGCCCTGAACTGGCCATTCCCGTTTGACAGCTCAACAACAGCTCCTTAAGCTCCTACCTGGCTCCTTTCAGTGCAGAGAGCCAGCTCAGACCGTGCAACAGCCAGACAGCAAGGACAGGGCTCAGACTTGTCACAGAGGGTGGGCTTCCCTTGCCTGGCCTCTCCACCCAGCCCTCTGGAGAAGACCCAAAGGCACCAAACCCCTCCTGGGACACAGCACGCTCCTGCAGCAGGTCCTGGGCACCAGCCACAGAGATTGGCTTGGCTGGAGGAGCTCATGCACATCAGAGGGGGTCCCGTGCCCTGTGGGAGCCCTGTCAGGATCCTGGGTGGGGCCTCCTGCTCCACCAGAAAGGCTGTGGAAATAATTGCTTATCCAAAGGATGGTGAGTAAAGCCTCTGTTTGATCCACCTCCACACTTTATTGATTGTCTAAACACGGAAGAGATTGCCCTGCCCTATAAAAGCCACGGAGAGAAGGAAGCAATCAACAGAGGCAAATGAAGTGAGCAATTAGTCTGAAACCCTTCGGACCAGCTTTACTTTCAGGCAAGGTTTGAGCAGTTGATGACGACACAAGGATCTTCAGCAGTCACAAGGTAATCCACAAATTTGTAATCTAATTCTGCTTTATATTTTAATTTCCTTGGTGTATTTTCTTGACTTCTTTTTAAGCACTGAGGTTTTCCTTAGAACATCTTACAGATGGGACAAAAAGATTTGGTGTCTTGGGGGGTTGGAGGACTCTCTAGTAAGCAAGTTGATTTTCCATTCTCAGTAAAACTCAGCCCAGCTCTCCCGGGGGGAGAGGGAGAATTTCTCCAGGGGAAATTTCACATGATATCCTGGAGCAGATTCTGGGCTGACATTTCATTTTCTTCACATGCATTGATGGACAAGAGGCAAAACCTGGACAGATCACTTAGCTACCACTTCTGGAGCCAGTAAAAGAAAAGGCTCTGTGTCCTGGGGCAAATTGGCCAGGATTAGATAAAATTATCAGCTGGATATATCAGAGCTTGTTGTCAGTGTTGCGTTGTTTGTCCATGCCAAAATTCCACCCCTGGCAGTGTTCAAGGCCAGGTTTGATGGGGCTTGGAGCAACCTGGGATAGTGGAAGGTGTCCCTGACCATGGCAGGGGGTGGCACTGGATGGGCTTTAATGTCCCTTCCAACCCAAACCATTCTGGGATTCTGTGATTCTATAAAGATTAGAAGCCATGGAGGAAAATGAAGTCAAACTCAAGAGAGTGGGAGCTCATTGCCTTAACAGAAACATTCAGGGTTTTTGAGTTGGATTAACTTCTGTCTTTTGGTTCTATCCCCTTGCCTTAATCTCCAGTTAAAGATAATTCACATTAGAGATAGTGAAATACTCAGGTGTAATAAAGGAATCTGAACTAAGTCTGCTGGTTTTGAACATTAATCTGGGAACTGATTGTCTCTTTGCCTAATTTTTCAGGATGGCCCATGCCGGTGGCGAAGATTTGTACAACTCTGTGATTGTCCAGGAAGAAGGTGTTTTACTCTCTTGTTTGTTTCCATCAGCATTTAAAATCAGTTTTGCAGTGTGGTGACACTGCTGAGTGTGTTACCAAGTCTGTCAGGTTATGGATACAGGGTGTTGAGTGGGCTCAAAAGGAGTGGAAGAATCAGACACACATGTTAGACATGATTCTGTTGGGGTTTAGGGTGGGAAGAATGGGGGAATTGAAGGGAGGGCTTGCAGCAGAAAAGAGTGGGAGCCTTGGAGGCAGGGATGCAAGCCACTGTTCATTTCTTTAAGTTTGGAATTATATAGAAGAGTAAAAAAAGGATGGAAACAGATTGAAAAGGGTGGAAGTTGATGGAAAGTGCTGGCTAGACAGGCAGTAAGGTTCAGGATCCTGATCTGCAATAAATAGGTGGACAATATGTGAAATGACTTTGTGATCTAACAGTGCAGGGCAGACTTTCCCACCCCGAAATCCACAGGGCTGCATTTCAGTCTCAGTCCTGAAAAGCAGCTTTGCTTTGCTTTTTGGTAGATTAAGACACACAAGTTATTTACCTGAGCTGTGAGATTTTTGAAGAAAAATTTGTTCCAGAAACACCCCTCTAACACAGAGCTGGTCACCCCCTTCCACTCATGGTCTGAGCAGGGGGACTGTCAGTGTTTTCAGCCTGTAGCAACCTGTAATTTCACAGAAGGCTGCGCTCCCTGAAGCTGTTTGTTGGCAAAACTCACCCGTGGTTTCTCTTCAAGGCTCACCACCCTCCACCTATGCCATTGTCATGGTGTCTCTCAGTGGAAGCCTCTTGCTGCTGGTTGCCATCAGCATGGCAGTAAATGTTCTCCGGAGGTGAGTGTCAGGGGAGAAGAGGGAAACCAGGGTTGCCATGGGAATGTGTGCAGGGATGAATTCCTGCTCCAGCCAAGAGTCATCAGCCTGTGGGAGCAGCCTGCCAAGCCCTAGTGGGGCTTCTTGGGGTCTTCCCAGGCTCCTTCCTCAGCCTAGAGCAGGATGGGAGAGCAGTGGCTGGAGAATCACCAGGGTGGGTGCTTGGGTAATGGCAATTTAGGGCAACAACATCGGGTTTGTTTTAAATCTGGTCCAAATTCTCCACACCTCCAGATAGATATATATATATATATTTATATGTGTGTGTGTGTATGTGTGTGTATGTGTATATATATATATATATATATATATATATATATCTGTATCTATATCTATACCTTTATCTATATCCATACCTATATCTGTATCTGCATACCTCTATGTATAGATATATAGATATATACATATATAGGTGTAATTTTATAGATATGCATTTAAATTTTATAGAGGAAAATCAAGGCACCCAAGCCCCTGATTCTTCAATAATGCCAATGCTTTCATTTTTTTTCAATCACCTGAAGTCACAAAAAGAGGCACTTTCCTTGTGGCATCTATTTCTATGAAGAGAGGGTAAATTATATGTTTTGAGGAGTCTCTTCAAGCAAAAAAAAATTGTTCAATTTTAGTTTGATTGCATCTAGCCAGACGAAGCAGGGTGACGAGGTCATAGGATGTGGTTTTATAAAGGGCAGAAGATTAAGGAAAAAAGGAATATGTTACCTCCATAATTAATTAAATCAGCTTTATCCTAGCTATCAGTTCTGTGCTGCCATAAATTACATTCTGTTGTTAACTGACTTGGCTTCAAGATACCAACAGCTCCTCATGCTGATCAGACACCCAGTTATTTGTATTTTCTCCATGTCTGTTGTGCCAGGCGTTGCACATCAAATTATTCCTCCAAAGACCTCAGAACACCTGTGGTGGTGGAAAAAGTTACAGTGGGAAACTGCAGCTCTAACAGGATTTCAACAGTGGATTTGACTGGCCCGATGTGCATAAATTACATTTCTTACAAGCAAAATGCATGCCCAGCCACTGTCTGCCATCTCTGAAGAGACAATTTCCATTTCTGATGCTTCTCCTTTGACAACACCCCCCAAAATCAGCACCAGAGCAATGACAGCCCACAGCTTCTTCCATTTGCAGCTTCCTTCTGGAGAGAAAAGGGGATAAAGGACTCAGGGGATGTGTGCTAGCTGAGGGGATGGACTGACATTGTGCACTTTATTTTCTCCACCAAAGTGCGGGACTGTGAACTCATACCACAAAAGTATTAGAAAATGCAGGAAAATTGAGTTTTTTAATGGCAGTGGGGAAAAAGCACAGACATATGTACCTTTTCTCTGCGACGTTGTTGGGTTAAAAATTTACTGCAGAGATTTTACGTCTTTTCATATTGCCTCTTTTCTGCGGGGTGAGTCATGGGGAAAAAAATACAGGAGGGCGACTTCTGGTTATTTTTACAAAGATTTCCTAAAACCTCTGACTCACTCAGAATCCCAGGAATTGTGCTGAGACCTAACCTTCTGCACATGGCTCCCTATTATCTGCATGACTCCAGCTTGCTAATGCTGACATTATTGGACAGGATGCAGCCTCCACAGCCCCAGGCCTGTGATTTAGTTTTCACCCACCCACTTTTAAGCCTGGAGAAAGAGACCATCTATTCATCTCTAAGCTGAGTGCTGTGGCTTTCAGGGCACTGATGACGTCTGTTGTGACACCAGCTCGCCTGGCTGTCCTCCTCGTTCAGGTGGTAGCTCCAGGGATCAGGCTGGGCTGGGATCTGGCTCCAAGAGGGATCAGTGTGATCCCTGGATCTGGTCAGCCTGTTCCAGCTTCATGCCCTTTGCTAACTGCCTTTGGGAGCCCCTAGGCTGCAGCCTGTGAGCTTCCTCCTTCTCCAGGCTTGGATGGGGCCACTGTCCCCTGGGGAAGCTGCTGGTGGATGGCCTGGCCCCACTGGGACATACCAGGACTCCAAAATCCTCGTGTCACCTCCTCTACACGACACCTATCAAAAGAGAGACTTGGGGCAGGCACAGGAAGGTGAGGCTGCCTCACCAAATCCACATTTCACACTTCACAGCCCATTTCAACCCCACACATTTCACAGAAGGAAAATCTGTGCCACAAAGGGGATCGGACTTCAGTCACCACTGCAGCTCCTCGTGCTTGTCCCCCAAAGGGCTCTTTGAGTGACTTTTCTGTTAGCTGAGGTGGAAGCCATCCCGATTCCAAAGCTGTGGGCACGTGTCAGCCATCCCTGGTCCTTTGCTGTTGGCCGTAGTCCCACTCAGAATGTTTCTACTGGCACCATTTTCCCTGGTCCAACAGAAAAGCAAATCCGTGCAAGTCCCTGGGGGCAGACACCAACTCTGTGCCTGTAGGAGTTTGTGTCCCCTGGGTCTCCCTCCCTCTTTCCATGTACTGAGCTGCTCCTGCCTGTCCTCTGCTGTAGCAGCAGCCTCAGACACCCTTGTCTTCGCTCTCTTTAATCCCCCTGCCTTTTCTTCATGCTGCTCACTGCACAGAGACTAAATCCCCCACCTTTCAAAATTCATGGAGCTGCTTCCCCATCCTCTAAATCCCTCCATAAGACTCTCTGCTGCCTCCATGCCTGAAAATCCTGCCCGTCTGTCAGCAGTGAGGCAGGGCTAAGTAGAGACTTGTAATTCCCTGAAAAAATCCATTTGTTTCCTTGCTGCCCCACTCCCCACGTTGGCCTGCTTTAGATATTCACTGTCTTCCATCTCAGACATGGATTGGAAAATCCCTATGCCTGCCTCTGAAAAATATCTGCATGGCACTGAGCATGACAGGGTTTGGGTCTGGACTGGTGTATTCCAGTGCAAAAGCAACACAAAGTGTGCCAATAATAATAGAACAATGTCATGTCACAGAGATGATCCTTAAGCTCCCTTCCAGCTCGAACCATTCCCTGATTCTATGACCATTCTGTACTCTTGGTGGTAGCAAGACAAGGAACAGCATGTATGTGTGTGTGTGTGTCTGTTTCTGTGTCTGTGAGAGAGAGAGAACCAGGCAACAAATGACACTTAAAGGCTGTTATGGTTACCAAGTCAGGTAACTGAGGGAAACAGCATCGATAAATTTAGGTGCAAATCCAGAATTGTGTATGGTTTTCCATTTTGTTCCTCAATCTCCAGGCAGTCCTTTTTTCAGTGCATGAAGCCCTATTAATGTCGTCTCAAATCTCAGGAAGGCTGTCAGGCTGTGTTTTTGGAGGGATGGCTGTTCTCAAATAAGCAAGGGCAGAGGTGACCCATGAGTCATGGATAAGGCAAGGATCTTTTCTGTACACAGCTGCTGACAGGTGAGGACCAGACATACATTCTCCCACATGTACAAAATCTTACTGTATTCCCAGCTTGGGTGGTTTAAAAAAAAAACCCATCTGGGCATTAAACCAGTCACTCAATTTGTGTTTACCAGGAAGGTGTGACATCAGTCGGATGCACCATTAACTTTACAGCTCTTCAACAGTGCTATAGGTGTGATGAGTGAGGGATGACAAAGGCTTTAGTCTGACTGTGAAATTTAGCTATTGGATTTATTTATAGCACCTGGCTCAGACAAAGAACCTAATTTTTTTCACCTACGCAAAGTATTTCAGTTAATGAAGTTACTTATGGTAGGAGTCGGTAAAAAGCTGCCACCAACAAAATGCATTTCTTCATTTCTTGGGATCGTTGGGCCCAATTTCCAGACTTTTCTGGGCCCCCAAAATTTTCTCACTGATGCATATGTATCTGGGTATGCACAGTGCTCAGAGAAGGAAATGGTTAAAGCTAGTTCAGAAAATAAAATCATAAGATGGTGCTGGCAAGCGAGGTGAAGGGTATAGGACCTGAAGTCATAACAGGTTTTCTTTTTTCCTGGTATTTTCTCATCAGGATTAAACTCAGTTAACCCCAAAATCTCCCACTCAACAAGCTGGGTTCTCATTAAGTGTAGGGGACAGTGAGACCTGGACAGATGTGCTCTGCCTGAAAATATTGAACAAGAAACTGAGCATGAAAAACAGCAGTGCCTTCACAATATTTCACCAGCCCAAAGTTTAATCCTTTGACATCTCTAAGGTGGTTTAAAACTCTCCTTTATGGTGATTGAATGCACCCTGCAGATGACACCAGGGGAATTTACTGTACTGAAACATGACACCTTAATGAAACAAAGAAAAAGCCCCTTTCCTTCTAATGCAAGCAACTTTATCTGGTTTTCCCTTCAACCACGTAACATGATTCAGAGATAAGACTCCTGTGGTTGCTAAGTTGCCATGATGGATTTCATTAAGGGGAAAATCATGTCAAGTTTATGTCAGCTTGATGGCTGCTGCTCTTTCGAAATACATCTTAATTATGGGTAAAAATATTAAGCCATAACTTGTGTACTTATTGCAAAAACCCCGGTGTTTTTTTTTTTTTTTTCAGGGCCATAACTCTAAGCATTAGCTCTTCACTGAGGTTAGCATTCATTTATTTATAGCTTGTATACCGTAAGGAGGTAGCCCAGGAAATGCTACTTGATCATGATGATTATTAGATATCTATGTTAGTGAGCCCCATATTCATCTGTATTTAATTGTAGAATCACTGCCAGAATGCCCTAAGTTATATCTGAGGACAAAAGACAGCTTTGTTTGTGAGACCATCACATGTCATCACTCAGAACTTCTGAAAAATTTGTAGTGACCTTTGGGATTAAATTTTTCGCGCCAATATTGACTTTCTCTGCCTGTATGGAGTTTGGGAAATTCAAGAAAAGCTTTTTTTGATTTGTTTTGTTATTTACAGATGGAAAAAGATTATTTGAATTATAAGCCCCCGCAAATTTGGGGTGGGGGAAGGGGGAGTGGGAACCAGGCAATTAGAAATGGCTCCATTTCAAAATGATAAAATGGTGAGTTTTAGGAGTTTTGCAGTCATAGCAAATCTAAAAACCTAGATGAGAAATAGAGAAGCTGTGCTGGAGCTCCTGAGCCTGCAAGTGTGTGCTCGCATGTGCCACTACACTCAAGGGTTCCCACTAACTGCTGGCTTATGAAGTTAATCATACACATGAGAGTTTTCAGAACCAAAGCCAGCATCTGGGAAAAACAATGAGTTTTCACGTAAGTAAACACTTCAGTACAGGCTTTAAAAATATCGAGCTCACTGGAACTGCAATAGATGTTTTAGTCACTACCCTGAATTGAAAGTGTATTTCTTTTTGAGGCTGAAATGACAAATGCTTTTGACCAGATGACAGAACTCTGATGAACATCCTTGATTCTCTATCTCCCTTGTACAATAGCAGTAATTTTGGGAATAAATTGTAAAGAAAATATGCTGTGGTTCTGGTGGCGGGGTGTTTTTTCTTTACTCCAGTATTAAAACGCAATGTTATTTAATAGTAGTGACTATTAAGATGCACAATATTGTGACACTGACTGTACCAAAGAGGGTGTTTTGGGAAGGAAAGATGAACACAAGAAGAAGCTGAGGTGTGGGTTTCTTCACAGCTGATTCACGTGCTGTCTGAGCATCTATTGATTACATACTCATGACAATTGATTAATTGAAGTATCAGATCATCACTTGCTGGTGAGGGGATCTTCACACAGAGCATGGGGACACAATATTGACAAGGGGTGAATGATTTGCCCAGATTGTGTCAGAAGTCTGTGGCAGGGCAGGGAATCGAGATGGGGTCTCTGCAGTCCACCACACTGAGCACAAAGCTGTCGCCTCTATTGCAGCAGAGGGGTCCAATAATCACCACAAAGGGATCATACAAATCACTGTGCCCTGATTGAGTCATAGAAGTACCAACCATCCGAGTTAAGGGGCTTGTGTACTGTGAGATTACGGGGAAATGAAATCAGGGGGGTTATGCAAACCACCCCCTTCAGCCAATGGGACTGAAAGAGGCAAAGGGGGAAAAATGTCTATTTGTGCATCAATAACTACACTGTTATTGTATAACTGTGGGATAACTGTGTAACTACAGTACAGGGATAAGTGTGTTACTACAGCAGGTATAACAGGGATACAGTATCTCTGAGCTCCAGTTGTGGTTATTTTGTAATTTGACTGGAGAAGCAGAGATCAATCCGCTATAAAAGGTAATTGTTTCTTTTGGAGTGTGTTTTGGATTATGTGCTGGATAAATGGCATCTGGGATCTGGGCTGACCTCCCGCAAGAAACCCCAGTAAGGACAGAAGGAAAACCCATGTGCTGAGAAAACACACGCAACAACCCCGCTGTCCGCACGGATACATATAAGGATAAACTCATGTATTTTTGCACGCGCAGTGTTTATGTATTTTTATTAATTTCTGCTTGTGTTGGGTTGCTGATGAAGGATGGCCACGGGGGCTGCCCCACGCCGGGCAGTGTCTCGCTGCTGCTGGCACACACCACGTTACCACGTCACCAACGGTGCAGGAGGAGGATGAGGATGAGCCTTACTCCTGCTCCGAATCCAAAGGCCACTTGCTGCACAGCGAACGGAGCTTCCCATGTCACAGCCTGCGCTGTGAGGTCCATGGGGCTCCGAGAGATCCACGGATCTGGGAAACCCACGGGGCTCCGAAGGAACCACGGGCCTGAGAAAACCACGGGGTTCCAAGGGATCCATGGACCTGAGGGATCCACAGATCCGATGGACCCAAGGGGTTCCTAGGAACCCATGCAGTTGCAAGGGATCCATGGCCCCGAGGTATCCACACGGCTCCACGGGCTCCATGGACACGAGGGATCCATGGGCCCAATGAACCCAAGAGGCTCTGACAGATCAGTGGACCCAAGGGATCCAGAGGTCTCTGGACGACCAATGGACCCAAGGGATCCACAGGGTTCCAAGGGATCCATTGACTGAAGGTATTCACGGATCCAACGGGTTCTGATGGAACCACAGGGCTCCGAGGCATCCATGAACCCGAGGGATCCATGGTCCCGACAGAACCAAGGAGCTCCGAAGGACCCGCAGGGTTCTGAGGGGTCCACGAACTCGAGGGCTCCACAGGGCTCCAAATGATCCATGGGCGTGAGGGATCCCCGGATCCAACGGACCCGAGGGGCTCCACGGGACCCACGGGGTTCCGAGAGATCCACGGATTCGAGGGATCCACAGGCATCCAAGTGATCCATTGACCAGAGGGATCCATAGACCCAGCGGACTCAAGAGGCTCCAAGGAATCCCAGGGGCGCCGAGGAATCCACGGGGCTCTGCGAGGTCCGCAGGGTTCGGCCAGACCCGAGGGGCTCCGAGCGGTTCTGGGTCCCGAGGGATCCGCGAGCGAGCCCGGACTCGATCGCGACTGCCGGCAGCAGGAGGCCACGCCCCCTCTAGACCGCGCCCCACGGGGCGGGCACGGCTCTGCCGGGAGGCCACGCCTCCAACAAACCACGCCACGCCCTATTGGGCCGGGATCCTCAAGCCACGCCCCATACCTGTCCTGCCCCATAAAGCCACGCCCCCTCCCTGCGCGCCCAACGCGCGGCAGCCGCGGAGAGGCCACGCCCCATCAAAACCCCGCCCCAAACCCTGAGTTGAGGCCCCGCCCATGAGGCCACGCCCCCTCCCGGCCGTGAAGCGAGACCCCGCCCCCAGCCCCGCCACGTCTCTCTCGGGCGCCGCTCCCGCTCCCGCTGCCGGTGCTGCTCCCGGGGCCGCCCCCCCTCCGCCCCGCCGGGCCATGGCGTTCACGCTCTACTCGCTGCTGCAGGCCTCGCTCCTCATCGTCAATGCCGTGGCCGTGCTGCACGAGGAGCGCTTCCTCCGCCACGGTGAGCTGGGAGGGCCGCCCGGCCTGGTGGGGTGGACGCGGTGGCCGCGGCCCCGCCGCCGCACCCTGCCGGTGGGAGCAGCAGCGCACGGGGGAGGGCTTTGGGAATCGGGTGGGCTTGGGCTTTGGTGATGAATTCCCAGCCGTTTTCGTCGTACCTTTGTCTCTCTTTTTTTTTTTTTTTCCCCTGTAATTGTCCTTTTTTCCCTGTTCATTTTTAACTGTTTCACGGCCTTCGTGCCGCGCCTCAGAGTGTTTGGTGTCGTACAAATGTTTCCTTTTTTCTTGCCGTGCCTGGTTCTTGATGAGATGGCGACTCGCGGTCTGTGGGATTCCCGGGGCTGGGCATCCTTGCCCTTCAAAAGAAGCCAAAGCCCTGCAAAACAGAGAAAATCCACCGACAAAGATCTGCAAGGCCGTGGGAAAAAAAATAAAGAAAGGCCAACGATCCAAGGTTTCCCAGTTCACTCGTGTGGAGAATCCTGACTTCTCCACGTCAGGCTGAGCCCGGGTTGTTGGCAGGAGTGCAGAAGGGCATCCCTTTCCCCTGCTAGATTTGTTTCAAGGGATCTGCTCAGTTTGAGTTTGGGCTTTTCTTTGGCTCTCCTGACGAGCAGCTGGAATTAAAAAAGGGAGATGTGGGTACTAGTGGGATGGGTGAAGCCACTTGTCAGCCTCGTGAGACTTGAGAGTATAGTTCCAGGCTCATCCCAGTGGGAAGCAGCAGCTAGCAAGGCTGGTGAGGGAGAGGACTCGCCCACCACCCTCAGTTTGGTGCCAGGGAGATGAGAAAGAGAGAACAGAAATCACTCAAAAGTGGTCTTTGGAGAAAGAAATGCACAGCTTGGGCAGTGGAGCTTGGTGTATTGAGAGCTGCTCCTTGCTCTGCTCCTTCCCAAAATGGTAAGGGCTGCAGCCAGCAGGTCTTAGAAATCCCTGGACACATCCCTGGTCCCATCATGCTGTGTCTGGGCATCGTAAAACTTCAGGACTTCTGCTACACTCAGAAAAATTCC
The DNA here is from genome assembly GCF_051311805.1 of Agelaius phoeniceus. Classification (NCBI taxonomy): domain Eukaryota; kingdom Metazoa; phylum Chordata; class Aves; order Passeriformes; family Icteridae; genus Agelaius; species Agelaius phoeniceus. The sequence continues at coordinate 92,008,447 of NC_135303.1, read as the reverse complement.
CAATTTTATTTTCCTCAAAAGTTCTAGCTTTTTTTTTTACAGCAGTTGGAAAAATCATCACCCCAATTTTGGAATTTGTGCTGGCCTTTTTTCTCTCCTGTGGCCCCTTTTTCAGTGCTGAAGCATCACCACTTCACACCCAGCAATTATTTGTATTTTGTTTTCAGTGCTATGAACAGGGTGCAGTTGGTTTAGGGTTTATTTTGACAGCTGTTTTATTTTTTAAGCCCAGATGAACTCACCTGTTAGTCTGGGCACGCAGGGAACAGTGGTGTGTTAAAAAAGGTGAGGGTTTTCTTTACAGAAACGTGGATTTGAGGTTTAACAGCTTTCAGCCTACTGTATTAAAATATGCTCGTGAGATGAGGCTAATTGGGCTATCTGTGTTAGTATAAACTACTTTCAGGATAGATTGCTCGCTAAAATTGCAGCATTTGTTGTGTGGTTTTGGGGTTTTTTTCCTAAAGTGTGTGTCTGTTTTTATGTGACCCAGTTGGCTGGGGAAGCGATCAAGGGATTGGAGGATTTGGAGAGGAACCAGGAATTAAAGCACAGCTGACAAACCTCATTCGATCGATACGAACAGTTATGAGAGGTAAGGGCACAATATTTACTATTATCATTATGATTATGATGATTATTATGATTATTATTACAGTCTGTAATGTCTTGTTTTCTGCACCAATCTATACTTCATCCGGGCCTGCACTCTCTGTGAGAGGGTGCAGGCCCTGCCTAAAGTGCCCTAATTCTGGTAAAAATGCAAAAACACTCCCTGGCTCTGGCTTGTGTTTCTCCTGCTTTTGCCTTCCCTTGGGGTTTGGCAGCTGGGAGGAAGTTTGGTGATCAACCGAAGCGTGCAGTTAGTGTCAATCACTTTGTCTAAATCCAACTTTATGGGAAATATCTGTGAGGGAAATGTAATTCCAGAGTTTCTGAAAGGTAAGCCAGGCTTACATGCCTCAGAAGATGGGGAAAAAAATATACTTAATTTTTAAGTTACTGATAGTTCTTCATTATGAAGGACACCAAAAATTCATTTTGTAGATGATGGTAGAGAGGGAGTAACAAATTTTAACCTGTCTTGCCCACCACTGAGTAAAACCCAAAAAATTTATTCTAAAGCACAGTAAAGCCAAGGATATAAGCTGAATTTTAGATCATTTCCTTTCATTTGGAGACAGTTATTTGTGTTGAAGTTAAAACAGAACTAAAGGCTCTGGGTTAAAGTTAAAACACGCTGTGGAAAAAATACTTCTGCTGCTGCTTTCTACTAATGTCTTTGAGCCTGACTCCTTCCACTGGTTCCTACTTTACATAGGAAAATGAAATGTATTTCTAAAATTTTGACTGGTTATGCTCCTTCTCTCAACGTTATATGAAGCTCTGTCATTTTGTGATGTGGAAAGCAAAATTTTCACTATTAATTTCCCTTTTTCCCCAACCCTGCAGTGCCATTAATAGCCCTGAACTCCATCACAATTGTTCTCCTCCTGCTGTTTGGCTGAAGACACCCCGTGGAAACCCTTTGGACATCCAAAGAAGCCAGTTGCTGACCACCACTGCTCTGAGTTCCCTGGGATCCAGCACGGTTTAGCTGTCAATCTGACATTCAACTTAAAATAATAAAAGACACTGTTTCTATTTATCCCATTTCCTAATGTTCCCTTGCAGTTTCATTAAGCAGGATCATGGGATCAATGCAACAATGCTGCAAACACATTGGACTGTGACCAGTTCTGTTGCTGCCTGTTCATAGTGTTGATTAATTATTAGAGTAAATGTCATAGGATGTTGCAGTGACTGGCAATGGGATGCAGCTTTTAAATGCTTTGTTACTCAGGGATGAATTTCCTTCAGTACGCTCTCCAATTTGTTTTTAAATTGAGGAAAACAACAATGTGTTTGTTTCCATTTCAATTACTACCACGGAACTGTTTAAGAGAATATGAATTAGGCTCTGAAAGCATGTCATAAAGAATACTTGTTATAAAGGTTTGAAGTCCAGCTGTGATATGGAGGGAGATAAAATCAGCTGGGTAAAGTCCTGATTCAGGTTAACATTGAAAGCTGGATTTTTCTGCTTTGATTGGGGATTTTTGTCTTCAAATCAGTATTTCATACTGATGGTAAAGTCAGTAGAAAATGGGTGCAATTGCAGTGCATAATTAAAAGAAAAAAAAAATTAAAAATTAAGAAAAAAAAGCTGTACTTAAAGCTGAGTAACTCTGTGTTAACTTTGGGGATATTAGTGATTAGTATTTGTTACTTTTCTGTCAAGAATTGTTATACTTTTTAAAATATGTATTAAACTCTGCGTGGTGATCACTGTGGTCAAAGTGGGGACCTGTTTGTATTCTGAGCTTCCTGGGAAACGTGGGAGGGGAATACCATGGGAGGTGAATACCCTGCACTTTGCAATTGCATTTCTTTGGGAAAACCCCGAATTTGCAGCCTCTTCTGTTAGTGCTCCTTCTCCTGCCCTCCGTCATCATCATCATCATCATTTGTTAAATTAACAGCTTTGAAAGTGCAACTGTGTGTGTGACTTTGCAGTTCTGTGGGAGAGGATGCTCCTAATTGCTTTCCTACCAGTCTTGTCTCAATTAAGACTGCTGAGTTAGGTCTGAAAAGGTGATTCTCATGTATCTGTACAGAGAAGTTAGAATTCTTTGTCTGTTCTTCTGCTAAAGTGTTTGACTTTAATTTTAAAGAGGGAAGGCCAAGGGAAACCTGGCAGTTTCATTATTTTAAAGCAGCTTAGCCAATCATCTTTTCTCCCAATGTCTTGATGACTAAAGCATATGCTCTTGGATATGAAGAAGAATATGTAAAACATGTAAATGCATTTAAATGTGATCTTCAATCACAGGTTTTTGCAGAGTAAAGTACATCCAGGAGGAGAGGTTCATGTTGTTTCCTTTTCTCTTGTGATTTTTGTAAATAAATCCTGAATTTCCAAGTTAAGCACTCTCTTTCCCAACTCTCTCTCTCTCTCTCTCTCTCTGTCTCTCTGTACAGTGGGGATATCTCAAAACTCTGCTCCATCCTGTTCCAGATACCAGAGTTACTGCTCTTTTATGAAATGTGTAACTTTTTCCTCATCCCTGTGGCATGTGGCAATATCACCTCTGCTGTGGAGCTGTATTTTGGTTTATGTAGCAAACCCAATGAGACGTGGCAATGCTGTCCTGAGGCAGAACAGGATCTTCAGGATCCCTGGGTTTTACAACCTGTGGATCTGTTAGAAGTAATTTCTCTATGATGATCTTTGTGTCAGTCAGAGGGTACAGCCTCAAGGCTCAGCTGTTCTCACAGGTCTGTCTTTGGTGGAAACGGGGCAATGTGTGTGTGGAACGTTCTGTATTCCTATGGAATTTTTTTGGAAAGAAAGGCGGTGGTGGATGTTTCCGTGGCTGTCGCACTGGGAGTGAGTGCTGAATGATTTGAGGCACAGCGAGGCTGTAACCCCATTTCTGCATCCAAACTTAATTTGTCCTAACTGAAATAAAGGCCAGCACTAAAGACTGCAAGCAGCAGCTTTAAAATAACATGGGTGAAAAGTGATGTTCTCCTTGCTCTGCTTCCAGAGGGGCTGCAGGAACACAGGCAGGGAGAAGGAGCAGCAGGAATCTCGCACTGGAGGCAAAACTGGGAAAAGCTTCACCTGGCATTGGTGAAAAATTGGGATTCAAAGTGGGGCAGCATCCGAGGATCAGGTGTGCAGGGAACGAGCAGGGAGTGCAGGGACAGCCAGGGCATAACCACACTGCTGCCGTCCCCTCACGTGCTTCCAGCAGCTCTGGAACAGCGCTGTGGCTGAAACTGCAAAAAACAAGGAACATGCAAAATAAAGTTATTGCATGTCTATGCACCTTAGTGATAGCTTGTAAAAATATATAAAATTAATGCGTTTGTAGGTTAAAATTCATGTTACAAAAATATATAAACATATAAATGTGGAATTATAGGTATAAAATCTATTCATCTATTCATATATCAATATAATAAGTGGATTATAATATAATTATATTATCACTATGGACATATTATGGATGTCATTTAAAACATTAAATTGTAGATGTATAATGGGAATAATTTCTTCCAAATATCCAATTATCATATATATATATATATATATGTATGTATGTATATGTATATATAAATATATACTAGTTACCGTGGAGATATTATGGGTAGAATATATCCATATATGAATATGATAGCATTTTGTATATAACGTTTACATATCTGTATAAATACCATAATATCGGTATATTAATATATTATTATGTATAATATCCATACAAGGCATAATATATCCATAATATACAGGTTATTGATATATTATTGATAAATAGTTTATGGATATCCATAGTGCATGGCTACGGATACAAACATGTCCATATAGGATATAAGGGATATAATTTACATGATTTATGATCATATCCATATAAGGTATGATTACATATTGCATATATAGCATAAAGAAGCTGTAGCAGGTATAACAATAGGGATAAAATGGATAGAACGGGTGTAATTTATATAATTTATAACCATACCCATGTCAGGGTGCGCCCCGCGCCCTCAGGGCCCTGCGGGCTGTCCCCCGCGCTGCCTGTCGCGGCTGCCGATCGCCGACCGGCGGCAGGCTCGCTGCGGGCTGAGGTCGGTACTTATTTATGGCAATAATCAATACATTCTGTTTATTATTTGTCTCGCTGGCGGCGGGCGGGCCCGGCGCGGGGCTGGGCGGGCGCGGCCCTGCCAGGACCCCGCGGACGGCGGGCAGAGCGCGGCGGCGGCGGGAACAGGTCAGTGCGGGGGGAGCCGCGCTGCTCCCCCCTTTCCTCCGCGTGGGCGCGTCCGCCGCCTTCGGCCGCGAACGGGCGGGCGGAACCATCGGTGTCAGGGAAAGGAGAGCTCGCCGCGGTCGGGACTCCCCCGGTAGGAAATGGGCCAGCCCGTGTGCCCGTTGTGAGCTGGCGGGAACGGGCGGTACCATCCCCGAGAGACGGGGGTTTTGGGGGACGGGTACCTGTGCCATCCCCATCCTCCCACCGAGGGACATATATAACGACATATATCTCTATAGAATATATCCCTCTTTCCCTTAGGTTGTGTCTTGTGTTCCTCGTGTCCTTGTCCCGGAGACCGGGGCTGGGGTGTCCCTTTGTCCTGACAAGGTGAGTTTTCCTTGGGATGTGATTAGGAGAACTGACGTTCTGGAACCTTATAGAACTTCCTTGGCAGTCCATGAGCTTTTTCCTTAAAATCAGGGTGTGCTGAAAACTGGCTCTGCTGATAACTTGCATATTTCCCAAATAAATGCACTGTGAACAGCAGGACCGATGGAAACGTAGGGTAAAAATAAAATAGTAACGGTAAAATAAAAACAGTAACAGTAGCAATAATAGTAATAATAATAATAATGATAGTAGCAATTTCCATTGAAATTGATGAAGCTTCTTTAGGAGTTCTGTTTTCAGCTGTGTGTCTTTAACATTTAACTTTGGCTTTTGTATCAACAGACATCCAGTAAGAGAAGCATCTTTATTTATTTTCTTATTGCAGAGAACCAGCAGGAATAAGGGTAGTGGAATATCAAAGTTTCCTGTTTTGTGTGTGTGTGCACCATCTACCTGAGACCCCAGGCCCACATGACCATTTATAAAACTGTCTGCAAAGATAAAACTGACAGAAATCTATTAGGGCAGGTTCCAGTCATGGTGTTGACTCTTTGTGTGCTTTTTTAAAAGTACAGACATGCTACATGCTGTATGTAACCAAACCAGCTGAACACAAAACTGGTGTCACTCGTAGGGTTGGCAGATCTCAGAGTGGTTTGGATAGAAAGGGACCTTAAAGCTCATCCCATCCCAACCCCTGCCATGGGCAGGGACACCTTCCACTGTCCCAGGCTGCTCCAAGCCCCATCCAGCCTGGCCTGGGCACTGCCAGGGATCCAGGGGCAGCCACAGCTGCTCTGGGCACCCTGGGCCAGGGCCTGCCCACCCTCCCAGCCAGCAATTCCTAATTCCCAAGAGCCCAAAATCTGTCCCTGCCCTCTGGCAGTGGGAGCCATTGCCTGGGTGCTGTCCCTCCATCACTTGGAAATTGTCCCTCAGGTACTGAAAAGCCAAAATCAGATCACGCTGAAGCTTGTCTTCTATAATCCCAACTCTCTCTGCCTTTTCAGATGGTTCTTGTCTAATGAACAGGAGAAAACCATGCTGTATTGGAGCTGTATTGGACATTTTCTGATAAACAGCTCCTCAGACTTGTTCATGGAGTAAAATGCAGTGCTTGCAGCCCAAATGAGGGGAAGTGTTTGTTTCTGGAGACAGATCTTTAGCCAGGGGACTCAAACATCACCTCTCTGTTCCTCCCCTGGTGCCTGTATCCTTCAAATCCTGGCTTTTATTTTGGGCTGGGTACATGGAACCAGAAAAACTGCCCCTTTTTCAAGAGCGTGGAATGACCTTCAAGGTGCTGGATTTGCCTGAGCCCTGACAGCTTCCTGGCTAAAAATCTGCAAAAATCCTCACTGTCACCACTGAGCAGCCTCAGAGTGGCTGCGGTGTGGGCTGCATCACTCTTACAAAGACAAAACCAACAATTTCCACTTTGGCCGAGCATTTTGAGCTTTACAGCCAAAATGCAGCTTTAGAGATGCAGCTTTAGAGCGCTGTGTCTTTATTTTCAGTGTTGGTGTCGGCAGGACTTGCTGAAATATTCTTGCTGAGGCCTTGCGCCCAGCATCCCCAGACCTAATGGTCCCCTCTCTCCCCGGAACCCTTGAGTCCTCCAGACAACATTATTTTATTTTGATGCACTTAAAGAACAAACAGCACCCGATTTCCACTGAGTCTTTGTGAGGTAAAACACCTCCCTCCATATGAATTATGTGGGTTTTTTTTCAACTCCTCAGCAGTCCCGGGGTGCCTCGGCCTGTCCCCGGGCGCGATGGCGGCACGGCGCGCGCTGAAGGCCGTGCTGGTGGATCTCAATGGCACCCTCCACATCGAGGACTCGGCCGTGCCCGGCGCCCAGGAGGCACTCAAAAGGCAAGTTTCCCCTCTCTTCTGGGTTTGCTCTGTGAGGTTGTGTCAGTGCTGTTTGCACAAAGGGGTGGGTGAGTGGGCTGAGCACGCGGGCGAATCCTTTGTGCTGTGTTCGTGCCAGGAGAGCTCAGCAAAGGGTGGAGAGAGATACTGGTGTCACCTGAGCCCCTGCTGCTTTCCTCAGTGTCTCTTCCTGTATTTTCTGAGCCTTTTCTAGACATAAAACCCCCAGTCTTCAGGGTGTCTCCACTGGTTCAGGTGAGACAGCCACAGCTGAAATTGAGTTCTGGTGAATTACCCCAAAATCAGTTCAGCTGAGCTGTTCTTCAGGGCTCTGATTGTCTGTCAGATCTTTTAGATCTGTGCTGAGATAAAGTGGGATAACAGAAAACCTTGGTCAAGGGAGCAAGGCAACCTCTGCAGTGTTTTCATTTCATTCAGACAATGCTTTTCTCAGTTATTACTGTTTTAAAAATTTCTTTCTGCTAGGTAGGCAATGTAGTTTGTTTTTTCTTTTGTAGGAATTTCAACACATTAATAAACAGGGCAGTCAAATTAACTCATTCTCTCATGGTTAAAGGGTGTCTAAAGACACTGAGGCACAGCAAAGTGATTTATTCCAGCCAGGTCAGTGGTGAAATAGGACACACAATCCCAGGAATATTTGTGGTGTTTTTCTGGAGAAGACAACTTGAAATGGGTGAGGAAAAATCCCAGAGTTATAGATGATACTGTGGTGAATGAAGAAGAACACTTTAGGATTCTGGGGCACTAAGGATTAATCAGGATATAGGAGCAGAACTGAACTCTGCTGGAGCTGAATGGGCTGCTAAGGGTTTTCTACAGCTGTAGCTCAGAGGAAAAGTTCACAGAGGGATGAGGAAGCTGAATTTCCCACAGGTAGTGCTGTGGAAATTATTATGTCCTTAAGATGTAAAGTTGCAAGGAAGTAAAAACTGCTGAAACACTGGGTACTCATTCATTGCCCTTTCACTCACTGCACTGTTTCCTGCTGCAGGGAGAAATGAGAGTCAATGTTCCTGAAATTCCATATAATATATATGTGCTGTCACAGGTATGGAAGGCAGGTGGCAGAGAAAACAGCCAGGTCTCTTGGCTCAGAGGTTTGAAAAAAATTATTATACCACTCCCTTTTCTGCCAGTCCATGTCCCTGTCCTTCTCAAAAGAGAAGCTGGAAGGAATAGCATGCAGCTTGCATAGGGAGCAAATGGAGAGGTGCCTATTTTAGGGTTACTACATTCACAGTTCCCTATTGAGGTCCAGAGGGAAAAATCATACTAATTTTTATTTTATTATCAACCAGGGGACTCTTTTATCAGCTCATACCTGTGAATGGTCAGTGTAAAACAAGAGATAGAAGGAAGTGGCAGGTAAAAGCAAGTCTCCAACTTTATTCTGATGTTCTCCACACAGTCCTGATGCATGTGTTTGTTCCTATAGCAACAGAGAAAGTGATGGTGGGGGAATAATTAAAAGGAATGCTGTTGAAACTGTCACTTAAAATTATTTGATTGTTTGGTAGCATTTACTGTCAGCACAGGGCAATAACGTGGTTTTATGTGATACTGGTGCTCCTCCGGTAAAGGGGGGAAAGGAAAGGAAAGGGGGAAATGGCTGCAGAAGCTGACATAAAACCACCACCAAGGTAACACAGGCTCCTGGAGCCTCCTGAACGAGCCACAGCTGCTGGGAAATTCACCCAGCAGTGGAGTTCAGTATATTAATTCAGCAACAAGCTTATTTTGTTTGCTTCTTTTGATCAAGAAGCAGGACTGTCTTATTTATTGTGTAGTTTGAATAAAAAGGCTTTTCAAATTAGTTATCATAGATGTGCTGGCTGCTGCTGTGAGGAGGGAGTTGCAATCACTGTTCGCCTCAGGAATCTTTGTGCTAGAGAGGGAGAGGAGGGGAGGATGACTTGTCTTGGTCTGGGGGGTGTAATTCTGCTGTCTGTTCCACATCACACAAGTTTTTGTGTGGCACCAGTCTTATGTGTGCTCTTTGCATCTGTCTCAGAATCTCTGCTGGTCAGAGTGACCCCAAGATGTGTTAGAAAGTCTCTTTTCCCAGCCTGGCAGTCAAAGAAGGAGACAGAGCTCTTCTATTCTTGGTCTCAAGGTTGTTTACTGTTTCTTATCTATAAAATTCTTTCTCTGACCCACCAAGGTCTGTCTGACAGGTCGGGTTGAGGCACACTGCCCATCCTTGGGGCGGTGTTATCTTTTTATACTAAAAACTACATGTACACGATTTACAATAACTTTCCATTACCTATCGCCTATGTTAGACAGTAAGCTTCTACTCTAAACCAATCTAAGAATGCCAACATCACCCAGAAGATGGAGGTTAGGAAGAAGAAGGAAAAAGGACAAGGCATGCCCAAATTCCTCCATCTTGGGACCCCAAGCCTCCATTCTAAAAACCTCAAAAATCTATTTTTTTCACCCTGAGATGAATTCACTATCATTCTACTTAAACTTTCATGGTAAATCCTCATATAAGGTTGGTAATTTTTTCCATGGGTCAAGATCAAAGGCACAGGGGTCTTGGGCTCTGTGCCAAGGTCTCTGAGCCCCCTGGGCAGGGGTTTGAGAAGAAGAATTTCCTGGGTTCCGATACATCTGCAGCCTTTGGGGCTGTTTTTAGCTCCAGAGAGAAGCAGAGGTGTGGGAACAGGAGGAGCCTGTGTCCAGTTTGTCCCTGTGTCCCCCCCAGGCTGCGCAGTGCCTCGCTGACCGTCCGGTTTGTGACCAACACCACCAAGGAGAGCAAGAGGGACCTGCTGGAGAGGCTGACGCGGCTGGGCTTCGACATCGCCGAGCACGAGATCTTCACCTCCCTGACAGCAGCCAGGAACCTCCTGGAGCAGCAGCAGGTGCGGCCCCTGCTCCTGGTGGACGACAAGGCCCTGCCTGATTTCACAGGTGAGGTGCTCAGGAAGCAGCTAATTAATGAACAGCAGTTAACGAGACGTAGTGCTCTCGATCGTCTACAGACCACCAGCCATGGTGGAGCCTGAAATGTGGAATGCTGCAGGGTCATAAAGGTCCTTTCTTCATTTTAAATCAAACATCAAAACAGCCTGAAGTTGTGTCTTCTTGAAGAGCAGTGGGAATGGTGGCCAAGGCCTTCAGATAGTCAGGAATTCTGGTAAAATTCAGTGCTTTCCATTCATTTCCAGTGTAAAATATGAAGTAATAGTTATCACCAGGTCATTGGTGCTTTACTGGACCTACCAGTGCTGATTTTTTTTGTAGCAAAGATGTGTCAGTTTGTGCAATTCCAGCAGAGGTGTAACTGATAAGGAACTGAAAAACCAGTGTGTAGGCACACACAGCAGGCTCTTTCTCTGTTTATAATTATTAAATGCAAAATCTCCAGGCAATTATTGCTTATCTTATACTCAACATTTAGGTTTCACCCTGTGTACTTGGATACCTTCACTGGTTACAGAAGGTTCATCAGGCTGAGTCCTCTAAATTGTCATCCCTGAAGACTTGCTTAAGATCTGCTTTGCTGACAGATGCTCCCATTTACCTCCCTCAGTAATCAGGGGAGCAGAAAATGATCTGTTCTCACTTGGACATCAAGAGTAGCAAAGATACCCATGTTTTTAACATACTTAGAGTTGAAAACTGTATACTCAAAATTTCTTATTTAAAGTCAAGGCAAGCAGAAGTTTGGATGGCTTGCCTTGCCCTTGCCTTACAAACTGAAATATTTTGGCTGTGTAATTTAAGTAGGCTCTAATCTTGCCAGGATCTAGGAGTTTTCTGTTAAATTTTGGTGCCATAGTCTGGTCAGAAATTTTCAGCGAGGTCAATGTTTAGGAGAAAAAACCTCTGTGAGAGCAGTGAAACTTGGTAATCTGTTCTACGTAACAGCATATTCAGAGAAATGTGCCCCAGCAATATTCAGCAATATTTGTACTCCAGGAAGGCTTTCCTGGGTGAGAAACAGCAGAGGCAGCAGCTCTTTCACTGACAGCATTTAAATCAGCTCAGTCTCCATGGTTTTGGGATCTTTCCATCAGTTTTTCAGGAGCTGATGCTAATTTTGTAAAAGATGGCCCAGACGGAGGTAACATGGGGGCACATTGGTGCATCACCTGTACTGCTGGGGTCTGGAGTGGGTTGTTTGATTTGTTTTTGCCACAAGGGCTTTGGCTCACATATCCTCAGTGCTGCTTTTGGAACATGTAAGTACAGTGGAGAGTGCTTTAAATTCCAGTTAATGGCTGCTATTGAGCCGTTTTTGGCTAATCTCTCTGTTAAAGTTGGTCACAGGCAGACAAAGGTGGAAAAAATCCTCAGCTGATAACATGCCACTAGTAAAACCCTCCTGCTGGTGCTGCTCTGCTTCCACTGCTAGTTCTGACCAGGGGTGGTACTGCAGTGGAGCTGTTTCCAAGGGCACTAATCCACTTTGAAAAAAAACCTTCCAGAAAAGCCCAAATTTATCTAGGGTAGCAACTTTTCGGCTGTGTTGCAGTACTGTCTTTATTGTCAGAATCAGACTGGTGCATGGAACAACAGTCAGTGGAATTTCCTGTGGCTAGAGGGAATAGAAAAACTGGATGGGATCCACTTGAATTCCTGCTTTACTGTCTTACAGAGCACATAAATATATGTGGAGAGGGGTTCTCAGATGGCAAGCAGTCGTTCAATTAAAAGAGGGATTTTTGTGCCCTGCTGCATTTCAGTGGGAGCAGTAGCAGAATCATCCCACAGCTGCTGTTAAGACTGTCCAGATCCTAGAGGATGGAACAGTCTGGATACAGCAGCACCTTTTCCACAGATGCTTTCTTCATCTATAAAAGACATAAAAGCAGTCTCTGTGCTACGACTGTGTCGGAAAATGCTTGGTTTTGCCTTAAAGTGATTAAATGCACTTTGCTGACTGTGGGCTGCTCAGTGTGAACGAAATCCTGTCTTTCCTAGGGATTGGCACGGATAACCCCAATGCTGTGGTGGTGGGGCTGGCTCCTGAGCACTTCCACTACGAGATGATGAACAGAGCCTTTCGGTAAGGCAGCCCCTGGCAGGGGCTGGAGGGGGAGCTGTCTTCTGCTGGGCTCTCTGCTCTTTCTGGGAAGAAAAGGGTGGTAGGAATATCACACATTATGCAGCTTGTGAGGGAGCCACTAATCTTGTGGGATTTGGGTTCTCCACCAGGAACTTCAGGCAGCCCAGACCTCATTTTTACACCTTTCAGTCTAAATAAGGCAGAAGTGCAGTCACAGCTGTCACTGAGGGGAAAAGTTAGCAATTAATCAATACACAAAACTAGGGATGTGGGGAAGCATTCACAGAATTATTTGGGTTGGAAAAGACCCCCATCCCACTGAGTCCAACCTGTGACCAATCCCCACTGTGTCACCAGCCCAGAGCACTGAGTGCCATGTCCAGGCCTTCCTTGGACACCTCCAGGGATGGGGACTCCAACACCTCCCTGGGCATCTCCTTCCAATACCTTTCCATGGGGAAATTCCTCCTCATGTCCAACCTGTACCTGCCCTGACACAGCCTGAGGCTGTTTCCTCTTCTCCAAGAGGAGAGGCAGATTCTGTTCAAAGCCCAGCCTTCAGAGTCTGTGTGCTGTAGGGAAGGAACCCAGTGTTTAGGGCAGATTATTCCTTACCTGCCTAATGCAGGATATCCAGCAGTATCTTCTGAAGGATCTTCTGTTCAGGAGTGGCCAGCACAACCTGTTGGGGCAGGTGGGCTATGGAGCTGATCCTGAGTGTTTTATTTTTAATGCTCTTTTTGCCTCTAGGCTGAGGGGTAAGTCAGATACACTCCATCTGTGACCACCCATGAATGCAGAGCCATGTGTCCTTCTCACTGGTTCTGACTTGACTCCACACTCTGTATTTTGACTTGAAAAGCCTTCAGCTTTCAGACACTGGATGTGAGCCTGTAGCTGAGCATAGCCCTGGTGATGTATGGGATGAGCCCTTCCCCATCTTTGTTCACTGGATGGGGGCTACCACAGTTCTGCACCTTGAAATCTGGTGAAAACCCTCATACTAAACCCCTTAACCAGTCTTTATAACCATAAAAGTAAAAGAGGGAGTATCAGGTACTGCCCACCAGTGTCTTAGGGAGGATTCTTGGAGTGGGAGGCCAATGCTGTCCTCATCTACTGCCAGTTCTGTGTTACATCAACAGATGTTGACCCAAACTGACCCTGTCTGCCTCGTTAGTGAGCCTTTCCAAAGGCATTGATTTTGGAATTTTACTTTGGGTCATGAGTGAACTCTTAATTTCACAACTGCAGGAGCTTAACCTGTTGAGTATCCCAGTGCTTACATCATTTTATTGATTTGTATTTCTGTCCTAAATATATTAATTGTTGAATAATATCCATTGTTTGCTTCGGGCTGAAGACCAGGACACTTTAAAAAAGCCAGGATGGGCTCTGTCTGGCCTGTAACACCTCACTGATTTGTTCTGGGTGTTTCCCCCCATTCTCTATGGGGGATAAACTTTTGCTGGTGTCAGTTCTCTTAGGCCTGATGGAAACACTGGGCACTGGCACATTCTCTTCTTGTCAAGCCTTGCCCTATTCCTTCCCCTTTACTGCTCAGATAATTAAGTCACTTGGGATTTACATTGAAAATGGAATTGCATCGGGATTGCAGAACTCTGAGGTGAATCTGATTAAATGCAGATATCTAAGCGCAGGTTCCTGTGTCTGTGCTGGTGATCTGGGCTCTGGAGGGATAAGAGAGGCACTTCAGGGCATTTTTTTACCTAATAGTGCTTAAAATAGGACAGTTGAACTGTGCCCTAGGAGTGCCTTTTCCTCTGCACCAACTGTGAGGAGCCCAGGCTGACTAATTATGTGGTAGGCAACTATTCCATTGACACCCAACATTAACTTAGGTAAATCTAACCCAACACGAGTCCCAAAATGAGATACACAGAGTCTGGCCGTTCTCCAGGCACCACTTGAAATGACTGAGACTAAATTTCTCTTCCTTTATAAGTGGGATTTTGATGCCATGTTTGAAAGAATTCTCTCAGGTGACATCTCTCCTGCAAAGTGCTGAACATAGTGGTTGTGGTGATGCTGTCAAATTAAATTTTTCTGTGTCCTAGAGGCATCCTCCCATCATGAACCATGTCTGGCTGCTCACAGAAACACAACCCAGCTCTCTTCTTGTTCAGCTTGCTTTGGAATACATTGATTCAATAGGAGTGTTTTGTGATAATTAAGTGAAATGAAATATCATTTACGCCCTGCTCAGAGCTTCCAGACTGCTCTGCAGACATCCTCCAAGGAGAATCCAGCTCACCTCAGCCAGCCTCCTACAACAGGGGCAAAGCAAGGCTTTGTTTTCTTAAAGGCTTTTGTTTTGTTTTGTTTTGTTTTTTTTTGTTTTGTTTTGAAAATCAGGGGTTGAGGGGAAAATGAATCCTCCTTTCTGCCCTGAGAGTACAGCCAGTGTTTTACACTGTTGTGATAAAGATCGGAATAACCTGCATTACCTGGACAAAGTGTAAAATCAAAAGGAAAATGTTTGGCAGTCCAGAAGGCAGTTCAGTGCTTGTTGCACTGAAACTTGGGAGGGGAGGACTGCAATAATATTGCTGTGCTTGGTGCACCAGGAGCTTTCCTGTAGGGCAGCACTTACACAGCTTCCCTTTGCTGCAGGACAGGGGGATGCAGTGTCTGCTGTAAGGAAAATCTGCTGGGCACAAAACAGAAATGTGAGAGCCAAAGATGAGTTGCAGGTTCTGTGGAATTGAGCCTGCTAAAACTCCCAGGGTTAACAGGAAAATTCGGAGGGAATGCCTCAAATGGCTTTGAGGTTTTTTTAATGTAACTTCTTACTGTAATTCCTTCAGTGCTAAAATATAAAGGTCAAGTTATTCATCCTGTACTTATAAGAAATTGTTCCCTATGAGGGTGGGGAGGCCCTGGCACAGGGTGCCCAGAGCAGCTGTGGCTGCCCCTGGATCCCTGGAAGTGTCCAAGGCCAGGCTGGATGGGGCTTGGAGCAGCCTGGGACAGTGGAAGGTGTCCCTGCCCGTGGCAGGGGGTGGGATGAGATCAACTTTCAAGTCTCCCAACCCAAACCATTCTGGGATTGTGCGAAAGCCTCTTGAGGCCTTCAGTTGTAAATACAGTTCCTTTAATATAATTTTTGTGCTCTCTTCTTCATTCATTCATTCTTTAGGTTGATTTTGGATGGGGCACCTCTCATAGCGATCCATAAAGCCAGGTATTTCAAGAAGAAGGATGGCCTGTGTCTGGGACCTGGACCTTTTGTGACAGGGCTGGAGTATGCAACAGACACCAAAGCCACCGTGGTGGGGAAGCCAGAGAAGACCTTCTTCCTGGAGGCTCTGCGGGGCACTGACTGTGCCCCCGAGGAGGCCGTCATGATCGGAGATGTACGTGGGCACAAACCCTCCCCACTGCCCCGCCTGCAGTGCTACCATCTGGGGCAGACAGGGCCTCAGAGAGGGGCTCCAGAGCATGGAACTGTCATTTCTAGAGAGAAAATGGAGCTGGGGAGGACCCAGGAGAGGCTGAGGGGGCTGGGCAGGGGCTGAGCCTGGAGCAAAGGAGGCTCAGGGGGGCCCTTGTGGCTCTGCACAGCTCCTGACAGGAGGGGACAGCCGGGGGGATCGGGCTGTGCTCCCAGGGAACAGGGACAGGAGGAGAAGGAATGGCCTCAGGCTGGGCCAGGGCAGGTTTAGATGGGATATTAGAGAAAAATGCTTCATGTAATAGGACTTTGAGCACTGGCACAGGGCTGCCCAGGGCATTGGTGGAGTCCCCATCCCTGGAGGGGTTTAAAAGCTGTGTGGGTGTGTGGGACATGGGTCAGTGGTGGCCTGCACAGTGCTGGGGGAATGGTTGGCCTCAATGGTCTTAGAGGGGCTTTCCAACCTAAACAATTCCATGAAAGTTCACAGGATTTAGTGTGTAATCCATGGGGTTTTCTCTCTTACTTCAGTCACTGTTTGATCAGGCAGAGAGCACACAGAAAACCACTCCTGTGACAGTGTGACCAATGGGGTAGCTGAAAGATCTAACTCTGTGTCACTGCTTTTAAGTGATGTGCAAAGGAGGGAAGGTTATGGAAGTGTCTGTGCCCACTAACCCACTGCTCTCCTGCTGTGTCCCAGGACTGCAGGGATGATGTTGGTGGTGCCCAGCAGGCAGGCATGCGTGGCATTTTGGTAAGGACAGGTAAGCACTCGATGGATTGGTCATTGCAAGAGGCAGTGGTGCCTTCAGTGATGTCACCCTGTGCCCAGAAGTGAAGGGACTCTGAGCCCTGGGGCCAGCCCCCACCTTCCACATCCCTGCTGGGGTGGGGCAGAGGCAGCCTGTCAAGCAGAAAATGGTGACGCCAGGGCTAGAGCACAGCACAGACCCCCGGTGATGGCAGGGTAAGCAAAGTCATGGATAGGGACAGCTGCTCTTGTAGGTGTGAATTTTTGCTCTGGCTCAAAAATCCAGAGCAGTAATCACAGAACAGGGAGCTGTTATTGTCACACCTTAGATTGCCAAAATCAGTCACAGCAGTGTAACCTCTGATTGTGCAGGAGCTCTGGTGACATTGCTCAGCAATTACAAATGTAATTTTGCTTTGTATGGAAGTGGAACATGGAGGGATTGACAGGTATTGTTGGAGTTGTTGATGGACCCATGGACTGGGAAAGGTCTCTTTGAGGTGGCAGCTGCTATGACAGTGTGATATGTTGAAAATAAAGGGAAGTAATCCTGCTTTTCTTCAGAGAGGTGCTCTTCATCAGGAACTGTAGTGATAGAACAGGGAGTATTGGGTTCAAAATGAAAGACATGAATTTAGGTTAGAGATTTTAGTAAGAAATTGTTCCCTATGAGGGTGGGGAGGCCCTGGCCCAGGGTGCCCAGAGCAGCTGTGGCTGCCCCTGGATCCCTGGAAGTGCCCCAGGTCAGGCTGAATGGGGCTTGAGCACCCTGAGGTGGTGGAAGGTGTCCCTGCCCATGGCAGGGGGTGGGACTGGATGAGGTTTAAGGTCTCTTGCAACCCAAACCATTCTGGGATTCTATGATTATTATTATTTTAAGAACCTACAACGTGGACATTTGCCAGTACAGCAGAGTGAACCAGTGCAATTAACACTAGTTTTGATCCAGAGCTGCCCCTGGAGGAATCTCCAGGAGGGCTCAGCACTTGTTTAGCGAAGCCTTGTGGGATGTTTTTTGCCCAGATGGGCATTTTCCTGCTTGCTACTGCTATGACAAGGCTGTAATTTTCAGGGGGGGGGAAAAAGAAGGATTTTGGTAAAGCGACTTTGTGTTAATCTGTTACAGGTAAATACCGTCCAGCAGATGAAGACAAAATCAACCCAGGTCCCTACCTAACCTGTGAGAATTTCCCAGAGGCAGTGGAACATATCCTGAAGCAGATGTTGTGAGAAAGGGAACAGGTAGCTTGAAGAAACATCTGTTTCACACCATTTCCTTCATTCTTGCTTCAAAAATTAAGATCCCAAGATCAGTGCATGCGTGGCATCCATCAGACACCCTCTGGGCTGTGAGAGGCAGGGGATCCATGTGGGCCCAGCACAGGCACACACACAGGACAGTGTTTCCTTATTTCCACTTTTCAAAGAATATCTGATGAAAGGCACTGTCAGGAAAGTGTCACTTTCTGCAGAATAAGCTAAACTGAAAACATGCACTGAAAACACTCGAGTAAATAAAGCTCAGACAGAGCCTTACAGCCTCAATGGCCTGTAGTGTTTTCACTGATGGCTCTGCTCTGCTCTGACTTAAAGGTAGAGATTATGCTTGTTTAGAAGTGACTCTTAAATGAAAATATCAACATTGCTTAATAATAACTACTGTGGCAGTCTTTCATTAGAGCAGATCCTGTTATTTGCTTTTCAGATTTTACATAAAATTAAAAACTGTCAGCATTTTACGGATGTTTTAATTAGATCCTGTTATTAAAAAGAATGATACAGAAACAAAACTCTGGTATTAAATGCCTTAGAGACTGTGACTTTTTAAAATTAGGCTCCAGCAGGGTCCTATTAATGCTACAGTTGCAGAATTTCACTTTTGTTGGGGATTTTTTTGTTTCTTTTATATGTTATGGAAAAAATCCTTCACAAGCCATGGGGACAGATTCCAGTTTTTACAGTTGGTTAGCAGAGCTGTAAAATGAAATTTAATTCTGTAGCGTGCAATGCTTTTCCTATGCACTACATCCCCCAATATGAACCAACTTTGTAATGATGGTAAATGGCTTTTCTGGTCCATTTGCAAACTGTAATAATCAAAGTCCTTTACAGTTGTTTTACAGTGCTCCTGTGTGTTAAATTATTAGACTGTAATTATGCATTACTGGAGTATTAACCTTATTGAAAATACAGTTTAGTGTTAATGAGCCATGCTCGTTCTTGTTAAACAAAACCATGGTGATGAATGAATTCCTCACATGTGACAGTGTCTCTCTGCAGCCTCCCTTGGTGGGTGGTTACTACGTTCAGATTTAGACTATGCCAGGAATGGAATGGGTGGATGGAGGAGATTTTGCAGTAGAAACACAAGAATAAATCACAGAATCATTTAGGCTGGAAAAGTTATCTAAGATCACTGAGTCCAACCATTCCCCAGCACTGCCAAGGCCAGCAGTGACCCATGTCCTCAGGTGCCACATCCACAGAGCTTTTAAATCCCTCCAGGGATGCACCACTGCCCTGGGCAGCTGTGCCAGGCCTGGACAATCTTTTCCAGGAAGAAATAATTCCAACTATCCAACCTGAACCTTCCCTGGTGTAACTTGAGGTTGTTTCCTCTCATCATGACACTTTCTGCCTGGGAGAAGAGACCTCTGAGGAACAGAAGCCATCTTTAGATAGTGTCTGTGGGCCCTTGTACTGCCAGCTTCAGTTTTGCATAAATTCACACGTCTGGGTTTTGTGCCAGCCATTCTGAACCTGTTGGTTTCTGCTTGGAAGGATGGATGTGAGGGAGGTCTGTGGCCTGGGGTCACAGTCAGGTGCAGGACATGGGAGATGTACCAGCAAAATCCTGTGAAGGTATTTCCCTTGGAGACTTCCAATAATGTGTGACTGATGCAGGAATAAAAGGGACTGACAGTGCCTCAGAGGTCCTGGAATGTGCTGGAAAGTTTGCACAACCCTGGTGCTTGGAATGCAGACACACACCAGCCCAAGGAAAATTGAGAACTGCATGGAGGGGAAGTGTATTGATGAGCAAGAAGGAGGGTGAGAGAGGGCAGTGATAGGACCTAGACCTGAAAAAATGACAAAAATGTTGGAATATCTAATGGGAAGAGTGCAGGACACGTGGCAGTGCTGGCTGCTCACCTGGCCATGTGTGTGAGCAGGACAGTCCAGCATGGGGGACGGCGCTGCGCAGCTCACTGCAGCCCCCACACAGCTGGCACACCTGGGAAGGGACTGAGCATCACTCCACACACAGGCTGAGGGAGCTGGGGCTGTTCAGGGCTGTGAGAGGGCCCTCAGCCCTGGCTGTCCCTGTGTCTGTCCCTGTGTCTGTAGGGAGGGACAGAGCAGGGCCCAGGCTCTGCTCCAGGCCCAGCAATGGCACCAGAGCCACAGGCAGGGACTGAGCCCAGCAATTCCCCTGCACAGGAGGCACAACTTCTGTCCTGAACAGAGACCAGACAGGAGTGGAGTCTCCCTCCCTCACCAGGGATATTCCAGAGCCCTCTGACACAATGCTGTGTCCTGTGCTCTGGGATGACCCTGCTGGAGCAGGGAGGTGGCACCAGCTGTGATCCCCTCTGGTCCCTTCCAACCTGACCCATCCTGGGGTTCTGCAATTCTGCTTTATGGCTGGCTGCAAACTAGCATTGGGTAGCCACCAATACAGTTTCTAGTTAATTATCCTAAATTTTCTGATTTCCTACAGTTTTTCTCTAATTCCTTGCCTTTTTCACTTTGGCAATACCCCAAACCAACAGTACAATAACATGCTTCAAGGCTTTGAACTCAACTGAAAATAGTGACAAACTAGCCAAATTTACATGCCCCACTAATTTCACTGAAAAACTCCTATTTTGTCTTTCATTAAGAAGGGTGCAGGTCTCTGCTGGGAAAGCTACACTGACTGTGATGTTCTACAGAGTGTCAGAAATGGAGAATTACACTAATTGTCTA